>NC_056746.1:1526112436-1526390146 GCF_019279795.1 Protopterus annectens | reverse complement strand
TTTCAGAAGAAATAGAAACCTGATCTGAAGATTCATAGTCAGTGTCTTGCCTAGGCCTCTTATCTGGAGGGGGATGGGTACCCCTGATCAAGGTAATGAGGTCTTCAGCCTTTTGATCATCTGTTTTTTTAGGCATAGAGGCCTGTGCATGTGGCTCAAGCATCAGTTTTTTAGTTTTAGAAGTTGCTTTAGTCTTTGGCTTTGCAGCTGTCATCGGTTTGATATAGAAGTGTTGAGGTCTGAATACACCCTCAAAAGCCGGTGCCTGCTCAGCGGCTCCAGACCCATCCAAGGGAGATACATCCATCGGTCCAATACTTTGAATATCTTGCGGCATGCCCGACTCCACATATGTGTCGGTAGGGGCCTGTGACTAAAGTAGCAGGTATCAGGGGCTGCAAAAGCACCTCACTGAGTACCACCGAACCGGCAACTGGTTAGGAGAAGCTTCGTAGTCAATTTTGGACCTCGTCAGTCTTTCTTTGTCCTTTTATTTGCATTTTTTATGTATTCCGGTAGTCTGATTGCTATCTGATGACATTTCTGGGTAGTTAAATCTGTTTCCAAAATACTTTGAGGCAAAAATATACCGACGCTTAATAGTGCATTGGTTAAATCTAGCACAAAACCGACAGCCAGGCACATTGTGATCAAGGCCTAGGCAAGGAATACAGTATAAATGGAAATCTTTATGAGGTATTTGCTTCCCACAAGTAATACAATTATTAACTTTTTCTGACACTGGAATGGAGCAAGAAAAAAGTTTCCCCAACAGGGTACTTAGCTTTAGTGAAGACTTCGGTTCTGAAACTCAAATTCAAATATTTCAGTAGTCGGCCGACCGGCACTTGCAAAATGCTTCTGCTTCGGGCACTGCGCGGCAAGAAAAACTAAAGAAAATGGCGTTGGCTGCTTGTTTTATACCCCTGATGACCTGACATCATGGAAGAGGAGACAGCAACTGACGCAGGACCCAAGACCTTGAAATTCAGCCCAACTGAGGGCAACCTGCCAGCAGATTACCCAAATGTAATGACAGCAACAGTGAAACACAAAGAACATCTGCCGCATCTGATGTTTAGGTAGGTAGCACAGAGGTCACAGCAGTGTTGGCCCCAGTAGCTGAAGAGCTCTGTTGCCACTGTCTGTCTGAGAGACCTCTCATGGGTTAACAGGATACACATGCTCAGCCTATCTGCTAGTATATTAGATTCCCCAAAATGTGCATTACTACCAGGAAATGATGTAAAGACATTGTCCATTGCCACACTCAAATGGCTTCCCAGCAAAGAGGATAAGAACATGTTCCACCTCGTTTCTTGATATACCATGCCACTGACATACTATCCATCTGGATGAAAATCACACCCTTGGGTAGAAAGTCTTGAAATGCCTACAATGCTAGGCAGATTGCTCTCATCTCCAGATGCGAAGTTTGGTCTCCGTAAGTGACCAAGTCGCTTGAACTGTCTTCCAGTCGAGATGCCCAACCACCAACAACCTAGAAAGGAAGTGTCTGTGGTTACTGTGGCCTGGGGAATAGGTGGGCAGAAAGGTATCCCTTCTACCACTGACAGAGAAGTTATCCACCATCTTATATATGGTTTCTGCATACTTGAGTAAGATGGATTCTGGTGTATAGCAGATGACCTCTCTGTGACCACTGGATGGACAGTGTCCACTGCAACACTCATGTGGTATCTTGTTAATGGTACTAATGTAATAGCAAAAGTCATCAGGCCCAACAGAGAATCAGTCATACTTGTGGGCTAGGATGCTGAACTACTTGAGAAGTTATCAGTCAATGACTGGAGTCCTGTTGTTGAAAGTTTGGCAATTTGTCAAATTGTTATATATCTAATATCCAGTGAACTGTGTGTGTTCTGTGCTGAGCAATTTACTCTTCACATGATTGTTATTCCTAACTAACGTCCAAGAGTGAGTAGGCTTTGTACTGTAACAGTATATCCCTAGAAGTAGCAGTTAGGAGACTTGGATCCCTTGCAGCTGTAGGGGTGCTGCCACAACTGCCATAATCTTGGAAAACTCACAGGGGGCTGTGATGAGACAGAAAGGCAGTGCTCTGAACTGGTAATGATTGGCTCCCAGCCAGAAATGAAGGAAACTCTTGCAAATCTTAATGTGGTAGTAGGAGTCCTGGAGATCTGGAAATATACAGAGCACATCCAATCATCCTTCCTCAAGAGAGGTGGTATGGACTGTATTACGACCATACAGAATTTCATCTGTTTGAAAAATTGGTTGAGGTGGCTGAGGTCCAATATTGGGCTGAGGTCTCCCGTCTTCTTTGGAATGAAAATGAACCTGGAATAGACTCTGGATTCTAACTGGACTGAAGGGACCTGTTAAATGACTTTCATCTTTGACATTTCTGTTGCTGCAGGATCCCAGCTGATCAAGTAGAGCATCGGGAATCTTCAGTCTTTTGTCTGGGGGATACAAAAAGTGTATGGTATAGCTTCTGGTGATTATTCTCGACACCCACAAACTGAAAGTTATAATTTGCCAGGCTTGAGGGCGTAAGGTTAACTGTCCACTGACTGCCTCCAGAGTATAGCAGATGGGTAACCCTTCATGGGCACTGGTAGGGTTTCTCAGTGAAAAACCACAGAAATACTGGTTCTGTGGAATGCTTCTGCATCTTGGGCAACATCCATTCGACTTGCTTCCACTTCTGTCTCAGGGAGACCTATCAAAAGGAAGGATGTAATGAAAATCCTGTGATTTTCTGAACCACATTCTCTTTTTTGATTTCTAGAACAGGATCTCTGTGGAGTGGAGAAACAGATTCCTATAGCAGATAGGGTCTTACCATCTTGTTCACTCCTGGTAAGAGTTACTTTTACCTTGGATCCAAAAAGTGTGAAAACATTGAAAGGGACTAAAGAATACTTTGAAGCTTTCTCCAAGTCGCAAAGCCCAATCCAGGCAGAGCAACACACGGCTGTACCAGCTGCTCTTGATGTGCCATCTGCTGCATTTGATAACAGTTGCATAGCAACACTGGATGTAGATTGAAAGGTAGACATTTGGACAACCACTGTTTTTTGAATGTCCAATGGTAATGTACCCAAAACAGGCTTGGATAACCCATTGATCAAGTCCCTTTGGAAGAAGCAAAAGTCTATTTCCCTAGTCTGTCCAAGTCCCTGGACTCACTATTAGGAGGAGGGACAGTTGAACTTTCTTTACATGGTTCTTTCTTTGCGGTTGCTGCTATCAACATGGCATCTACTGGAGGACTCAGACTAGTATTTCCTATCTGTTAGAGCTACAGGAATTATATCTGGCTTCTAGGGATTGGCTCTGTAACATCAGGGTCCTTCTAAGCTCTCTGTTCTATGAGGTCTATTAAAGCATAAGAAGGTAGGTCCACGCAGGATGCAGATGAGCCAGACCCAAAGGCTTTAAGGAACATGGAGTCATCCTAAGAAGTTTCAGTGGACCATCCCCATTCTGCTTCATCTAGAATGTCCTCATGTACCTGTGATATAAACCATTGGATTTCTTTCTTTAAGCAGAGGAAAAGAGGAACTGGACTGCCCAGAGGATGAGCATGCTGGGACTAAATGGATGTCAGGTACCACTGGATTTTTCTCATATGAAGTCTGGCAGAGGGTACCATTGGTATGGTTGCAGCCTTGACTCTCAGTGCCCAAAGGATTTATCTTCCAGTGCAAGTCTGAAGAGGTAGAAGTCACTGAAAGTAACTAAAGATACTCTGTGCTTTGCCCAGAGGAAGAAAGGCCTGCATAAGTTTAGCATCTACTCTGCAGCCCAAAAAACTAGGTCTTGAGCGAGTTCCAGTGTGGATTTTTTGAAGTTTTTCATGAAACCCAGACTCTGGAGGCAGGACAAGGTGAATCTGAATTGAAGCAAAATGTTATATGGAGATAGAAGAGCTGTTAATACAGGCATTAAGTATGTGAATATTTGGATTCCCTGGAGACAGACAGTTTGAGAAAACCCTGTGTGCTGTAGAAAGTCCAAAAGGCAAATCAGAGAACTGAAAGTGTGATGAACAAGCTGAAAATCTCAGAATTTTCCTAAAAATAGGGTAGAACGGGATGTGAAGGCAGGCATCTTTTAAATCAAAAAATAACAAAACGGCTTGTGGAAGGATGAAGGGCAGAAGGGTATGGAGAGAAAACATCCTGAATGAGGGAATCTTGAGGACAGTGTTGGGAATGGACAAATCCAGAATAGGTCTCAATCTCCTTCATTTTTTGGAACATGAAAAAGTCTTGAATAGAACCCACTTTCCACTTACTAATGTCATGCAGTTTCTATTGTGCTTTAATCGAGCAAGGTTTGAATCATGGGAGATAGAAACTTTATCCGATTGGACGGACTTCCTTCCAAGTCATTCTGCAACAGTGCTGATACTTCAACAAGTCATTTTTACTCCTTCCATAGGAAGGGTATCAGAGAATCAGTCTCCTAGATCTGCCAGTTAAACTGATTTTATCTGAACTAGTCCTTTGTACTCTCTTTCTTGTTATTCTCGTCACCCTCTGGGTCACAGGTGGGACACCAGACTTAACCGAACTTTCTGGATTACCTCTGTTTTCTATGTTGAATAATGGAGACAACCCATTTGACTGTGTTTATGAGCTGTCAATTCCCCATAAACAAGGACTTCTGGACAGGGGGAGAGAAGGACCGAGGGAAGTGGGGGAAGAGAAGCAGTCAGCCTGACTTCACTGGATGGGAAGGTCTCCCGGATTCTGACCCCCTGTCTGGTTTGTCTCAAATTCTTTCCTAGGTATTTTCTTGGCCTTATGAGCAGGCCTAGGCTTCCTGCAAGAGAAGGAGGTAGGCTTAAGCAGGGCAGTTTCTTTGATGTCTGGAAAATGAAGTAAGAAAAAAATTGTCTGCAACTCTTCATTATCTTCCCCTGTTTTTGCAAGGTTTTAAATGAGTTAACTCCGTCTGGGTCAAATAAAAGATCTCTATTCAAAGGAAAATCTAATAGCATGACTTTGATGTCCTCAGGTAAGGGCTGAAAGCAAAGGCATGCGTACCTTCTGATAACAGAACCAGTTGCAGCTGCTCGAGAGGAAGCCTCCGCTGCTCTTAGCTGAATTTGATGCTATGTCTAGTACATATCTCTTGACCTCTTAGAGCAAGAAATCTAGACAAAGCCATAAATAATGGGGGTACAAAGGCTCAAAAACAGGGACAATTTTTAAATATTGCTCTTATAAACTCAGAAAGTTGGAGTAATAGGTTTTACATTAAAATGGATGTTTCTGAAGAATACGAAATCTGAAACTCAAATGTCTATAATTATCTTCTGAATTCATCCTCAGTGATTTACCAGTGACTTGCCATATAACCAACATTTTCTGAGGAACATACCAAAAAATATAAGGCAAAATCTGGACATTCTATGAAAATCTGGACAGTTGAAAGATATGGTCTAGCAACCTGTAAGCCTGAGCCACCACTTAAACGGCAAGTTGCTACATGCATGGTCTTTCCATGGAAGCCAAAGTTTTACTTAAAATTCCCAAAATAGACATCAAATATTAAATAATTTGGGTCTGATAAGTTCAGGCCTCTAAAAGTCAGAGTGGATGAGGTGTATACCTTTTTCCCAGTCTATCCATTGCTCTGCTACCTTTATCAGAAAGGAGGACTGAAGAGCTGGTTTATAGGACCACAATGTTTTGGGAATTTTGTAGTTTATATGTTGTAGGTCACAGTACTATATATTTGAATTTTAGTTCGGTTTCTGAGTTCAATGAAATTTTAGAAATTTGTTATTCTTTTATTGGATAGTCATTTATTTCACGCTCTAAGTCTCATAAGGTGTTTTGTACTTCGAGACAACTAGGTGGCAGGTTTGGCACTAACTTTCTTTTCTTAGTGGAGCTAGTTCATTTAGGATGCTCAAGAAAATAGAATTAAAAAGAGCTATTGCATTTAAATACAGTTATGGATTTATAGTCTTGCATCCCTTTGGCTGTAGTTAGTTGAACCACTCTAGAAACGGAACAAAGGTACTACATCATTTTTGAGTATTCTTGGCATCTAGTAGTCTAGGATTCAAATTTTCTCTTTTGAGCTGCCCAGAAATTGGCCCTATTAACTACATAGTGGTAACATTTATGGCAGGGTATTTATTTCCAAATCAGTCTAGTACACCTCCATCCAGTATGAATGATTACCATACATCTTGTCATTTGGGAGATAGAAGCCACAATACGCTAAGCCTGCTAGAGTGAGAATGGTATGGAGATGACCACAGCAACTCCCACAAACTGAGAGGAAAACTTTCCCCATCAACCCACCCTGTGTTAGAGTGGTATAAATATAGCTCTTTTAGGTTAATAAGTGAACCTCCTCATTTGAAAGGAGTCATTAAAAAGTACAGTTTTGTACCTACCATAAATGTAGATGTTCGAAGATCCACATTGCTGCAGTACTTACACTTGGGTAGTCCGCTGTCCTCGGTCGGCCCGAATATCAAAGTATAAGGCTGACGTCGGTCAGGGCGCATTTGACTGACGTCAGGACGTCAGGGTACAAATGCGCATGACCGACGTCATTTCCTCAGTCTTTTCTTGCCCCAGATGTCAGAAGACCCTAAAAATAAAGGTCAAAACCAAAAGACAGCAAACAACCAACCCACCACCCTTGCACTAACTATATGTACAATATATACAATATACACAAAATGTACAGCCCAACCCACACAACCACCTCTAACTACAGAGGGGAAGGAGGGAGGGTAAATTGGACTGCAGCAATGTGGATCTTCGAACATCTACATTTATGGTAGGTACAAAACTGTACTATGTTCTTCATCTCACATTGCTGCAGTCCTTACACTTGGGTAGAATCCCAAAGCAGAGGTAAGGGAGGATGGCTAACTACAAGGAAGCAGGAGCCGCCAAAATGCCCTGCAAAACAGCAGTGGCAAAACCAGCCCTGGACTTAGAGTAAAGTGGCAGGTGATAATGCCTAGAGAAAGTATGCACAGAACTCCAAGTAGCTGCCTCCAAAATATCCTTGGTTGCCACTCCCCTCAAAAAAGCTGTTGAAGTGGCATTAGCCCTAGTGGAATGAGGCCTAATCCCAGCTGGAATCTCCTTGCCATGATGGGAATAACAGAAAGCAATGCAAAACCCAATCCACTTAGAAATAGTTTGTTTTGACACAGGCTTGCCCTGAGAACTCAAAGCAAAAGAAACAAACTGCTGAGACTGCCTGAACCCTTTAGTTCTGTCCAAATAATAACGCAACTGCCTGTGAACATCCAAAGTGTGCAAAATCTTTTCCCCTTTATTTTGGGGATTTGCATAAAAAGTAGGCAAATGAATAGTTTGGTTTAAAGCCACACTAGAAACCACCTTAGGCATAAAGGAAGGATTAGTACGTAATGATACCCTATCCTTATGGAAAATCAAGAAAGGCTCAACCGCCATAAGGGCCTGCAATTCAGACACCCTTCTTGCAGAGGTAATGGCCAATAAAAAAGCAGTCTTCCATGATAAATATTTCAACTCAGCAGTAGCTGCAGGCTCAAAAGGTTGTAGAGTGAGTTTCTCCAACACAAAATTGAGATCCCAAGCAGGAGCAGGAGCTCGTGGGGTCTGATATTCTTTGCCCCTCTAAGAAATTGCTTGAACAAAGGATGAGAAAACAATGGTGGGTCACAATCATAGTGAGCAGAAAGTGCTGCAGCATGAACCTTAATAGAAGAGAAAGACAAACCTTTGTCTAGTAACTCAGTAAGATATTGAAGAGCCACACTCAAATTAGGCCCAGAAACATCAAAATCTTTTGCTGCACTCCAAAATAAAAATCTCTTCCATTTATCCGCGTACACTTTCCTTGTACTAGGCCTTCTAGCTTCCAAAATAACATTCAAAACTTGCTGAGGAAGTGGAGGCCCACTACGGTTCAAAACAGAATATGCCAGGCTGTTAGGTGCAGAGAGTGAAGCTTGACAATGGGCAAATGGCTGTCCTCCTGTGACAACAGGTGTGGAATCGAAGGCAAAGGCCACGGAGGCTTCCGTATTAGACTTCTTAGTAATGGGTACCAGTGCTGTCGAGGCCAATCTGGAGCTATTAAAATCATCCTTGGCTTGTCCTGTCTGACCTTCAGAAGTACCTTTGGGAGGAGAGGCAGAGGTGGATAGGCATACACATGAAGATTGCTCCAATTGAAAGAAAGAGCATCCACTCTCCAAGCTGTGGGATGAAACCTTTTTGTGCAAAACTTTGGCAGCTGATGGTTTAGTGGAGAAGCGAACAGATCTATGTCTGGAGTTCCCCATGACACTGTCAATTTCTGAAATACATGAGGATCCAATTTCCACTCGTGGGGATCCATAATTAGTCTGCTCAACACATCTGCTAAGGAGTTCTGTGCTCCTGGCAGAAACCTTGCCTGAAGATTGAGCTGTAAACTGAGAGCAGTCTCCCACAAAATCATTGCTTGCCTGCATAGAGGATAAGAATCGTTCCCCTTGCTTGTTGATGTACCACATGACAGTTGTGTTGTCTGTTAGAATCAACACCTGTCCTGGAAGAAGGAATTCCTTGAAAGCTATTAATGCAAACTGGACTGCTAACATCTCCTTCATGTTGATATGTAGATGTTGTAGTCTGACAGGCCACTTGTTTTGTATCCACTTTCCATTTAGATGAGCTCCCCAAGCTTTGTCTGAGGCATCTGTCGTTAAAATCTGACTCGCCTCTGGCCGGGTCACAGAGAGTCCCTTGTTTAGGTGACATTCCTGAGCCCACCACAAAATTCCTTCTGAATGCAAGGTATTATTTGAATGACAGTGTCCAGATCCTGGCAGTGCTGTGTCCATACATTTTTGAGATACCATTGTAGCTTCCTCATATGCAGTTTGGCATTGGGAAGCACCAGAATACAAGATGCCATGAACCCTAAGGCTTGAAGGACTGTCCTTGCAGTCAGCCCGGACTGATGAGATAGTTGATGGAAGTAAAGGGATAGACTCTTTTGTTTGTCTGGGGTTAAAAAGGCCATCTGGGATGCTGTATTCAGTCTCACACCCAGAAAGCACATGTCTTGAGAGGGTACTAGACTGGACTTTATTTCGTTCACAGAATACCCTAGGCATCTTAGCACTGCTATCACATATTCCAAATGATGAAGAAGCTCTTGCCTTCCTTGAGCCAGAATTAGGCAGTCGTCCAAATAAGGATAGATCTGTATTCCTTTTAGTCTGAAGAAAGCTATCACTGGAGCCAGAACTTTCGTGAACACTCTGGGCGCAGTAGATAAGCCAAAGGGCAATGCAAAGAACCGATAGTGAGAAGTCCCAGCTCGAAAACGCAGATACTTTCTGCAACTGAGTCTGATAGGAACATGAAGGTAAGCCTCCTTGAGATCCAAAGTTACCATCCAATGATCTTTGCCCAGCAGAGGTAAAAGCTGCTGCAACGTCAACATTTTGAACTTGGGAATGTCCAGATAAGTGTTGAGGATAGATAAATCCAAAATTGGTCTCCACGTGTTCCCCTTCTTTGGTACTAGGAACAGGCGAGAATAAAATCCTAGGCCCACTTCTGGCAGAGGGACCGGCTGTATGGCCCCTAGCTGGAGCAACAGAGAAACCTGTTTGTGAGCCTCTATTCTTTGTTGAGGAGGAACGTCTGGCATGCCTTTGAAAGGAGGCAAGGTATGGAAATAAAACCTGTAGCCTTGGTGTATGATATCCAATACCCATCTGTCCTGGGTAATTAAACTCCAATTTTCTTTGAAAAGTGCCAACCTTCCTCCCAAAGGTGCTGCCAGACGAGCAGGCTCTGGCAGCTGAAAAGGTAGGTCATTGGGTCTGTTTACGAAAGGACTGACCCCTGCCCTCACCCGAAGCCTGTGCAGGAGAACTCCCTGTCCTAGGCCTGAAAGAGCCCTGAGCTCTGCCCTTACCACGTCTAGATCTACCCCTAGACTGGGAATCATAGGAAGGATACGTCCACCCTTTAGTAGGCCAATTTCTACTAAACTTTGGAGGCTGGACCTGCAAAAATCTTTAACAGTCTGCATAGACTTAGCCTTGTCTTCCATTTTCTTTAAAACTGTCTCAACAGGAGGACCAAACAACACGTCAGATTGTAAAGGAGCATCTAAAATCCTTGTTTTAACATGTTCAGACAAATTCTGATCCCTCAGCCAGGCGTGCCTGCGAAGAACTGACCCAGTGGCAGCCACCCTAGACGAGGCCTGTACAGCATCAAAACCACATTGCAAAGAATGCTTACCCACCTGTTCAGAAACATGCACTAAATCTTGCAACTCTTTACAATCAATACCTACTGCCAGAGCATCAACCTTAGACTTCAATAGTGAAAGGAGATAGTTTTGGTATTTCAACATGTGAAACTGGCAATTCAGAGCCCTCATAGCAAGAGTAGAAGAAGTATAGACTTTCTTTCCCCATCTATCCAAGGCCCTAGCCTCCTTGTCTGCAGGAACCGGATTTTTAACAACAGAAGCCTTAACACCTTTAGGCCCCTGGCTAACAGTTTCTGGGTCAGCCCTAGGACTCTTAAAAAGATACTTATGAGCTTCAGGCACCCTGTAATACCTATCCGGCTTAACAGGAGCAGGAGGCAAAGAATCAGGATTAAGAGAAGCCTCTGTAAAAACATCTGCCACTACATCCAAAACAGGAGGTATAGCCAAAGGCCTGTGGCTGGGGTAAAAACAGAAATTCCCTAAGCCTTTTCCTGGAATCAGAGAAGTCCTGACCTTCCCACTTAAAATGCTCCCTCATGGAATGAAGAGTTTCTGAAAAAGAAAAATCCTCAGGAGGAGTAGCAGAAGGAGTAGAATCATCCACATCAGAATCAGAATAAGGAGAGTACTCCTGCAAGTCTTCAGCCGAAGACTCTGAAACATCTGAAGCCTGCTCAAAACCCCCCAGCTCAGGCTCCACCCTAGGTCTCTTATCAGGAGGGGGCATAGAACTCCTAATCAAAGTAATCAAATCTTCTGCCATTTTAAGCATATGCTTCTTGGGCACAGTACCTGAAGAGCTAGGGGTAACACCAACTGAAGCTAAACCTGGCCTGCCCTGGGAGAAGCCTTTGAAACAGAAGGAGAGGGCCTAGCCACCTTAGGAAGGGAGGGAAGTATAGTAACCTGAGAAGCCCCCTCAGCCTGACTTGTCTCCTGAGAGGCCACATCTTGCAATAATAAGGTCTCACCCTGGGAAGACAAAGAAACCTCCGGTGGAGCCACCGGCTCCACCGACACCTCTAAAGAACCGGCGTCTGGTACAGACGGCTCTTCTAGCCTAGGCTTAACTGCCTTGTCCTTGCGCTTCTTCGAAGAAGCGGGCGGAGCATCTGACGGCATTTTATAGTTGCACCGCTTCCCAAAGACTAACCTTGCACAATCCAACCTTCTCTTTATAGTGCGTTTATTAAATCTAGCACAAGAGCGACAGCCAACAACGTCGTGCTCAGGCCCTAAGCAAGGAATACACAAAGTATGATAATCTCTATGCGGTATCTGTTTCCCACAAGAAATGCAATTATTGACTTTTTCTGACATCCGGTAAATGACTGAGGCAAGAAAAAATTAAAATATTCCCCAACGGGGTACTTAGCCAACTTTGAACTCGGTCTGAAACTTCTAAATCGAAAAATCTCAGAACGCCAACCGGCACTTGCAATGCTGCTTCTGCATCGGACCATGCGGCAAAAAAGACTGAGGAAATGACGTCGGTCATGCGCATTTGTACCCTGACGTCCTGACGTCAGTCAAATGCGCCCTGACCGACGTCAGCCTTATACTTTGATATTCGGGCCGACCGAGGACAGCGGACTACCCAAGTGTAAGGACTGCAGCAATGTGAGATGAAGAACATCTGATCACTCCACTCCTGCTTGTTTTCAGTGTAAGAACCTCTATCAATGTATTACCCAAGCAAATCTGGCACCTTTAATATGATCAGAGACACGGGAAGAGGTTTATTCCACATTCAGCAGTTAATAAAGGAACACACAGTAGAAAAAATCTGAGTGGAAGCATCATAGCCCATCCTGTTTCGCTGAAAGTCTTTTTTTTTTTGTTTTTTTTGGTGATAGAAAAAGATTTATATGACTTTATATACTGGCTGGCTTATTTATTTGTGTTTGTCAATCAGGTTACTGGACTGATCCACAGAAGACCAGTTTCAGCCACAGCCCAGGAAATACAGAAAAGGTAAGATAGTTCTACAGTTGAAATAATATGAAATAAAAAAGAGTTGACAAAATAAAACATAGCAGCAACAATATGCTGAAAAGCATTCTAGTAAAAATGTTTTGCCTAATATGTATATATACACGTCTAAATATTCAGAAATCAGAATTCCTGCAAGGTCTGATTCATGTGTGTATAAATAAGCTAATGACCAAACGGGCCTTTATAAGTCTGACTAATAAACATTCCAATTGTATCCCTCTGGTTTTATGTACCTTAGAGGTTATTTTAAGGGGTATATGTAAGTTAGGGCAAGATTTACTGGCTTCCTCTGTCCATGAAATGATAAAGCATTTACTACTAGCTTGAAACATGTAAAAAGAGAGAGACGGGAATGTTTATGTGCCATCATTTGCAATGAGAGATCAAGGAGAGAAATAAGGAAATGATCAAAAAGATTCATTGAAAGAAGTGCAAAACTGATGTACACTTAAAAAGGAACTTGGGTTCAACAAGGTTGTGCTCAAGTGTCTTCAGGAGTTTTGAAGTAGTGGCAGATGGGTCTTTATTTTAGGTGATCAGTTAATTTGTTTCTAAATTAGCTATAACTAGAAATTTCATCATCCCTGGCCAAAGGACGATCAATGGCCAACATCTGGACACCAGAATATAAGAGTGGTGTCCTTTCACACCATCTTCCGTTCTTTCTAGACAGTGAGCAGCAGCCTGAAGCCTGAGGACAGCAACGCCCATTCAGATGTCAAAAGACTTTTTTTTGGGTAGGAATATGGTAAGATATCAGCTATGTTAGAAGAAAAAGTAGGGGATGATGGTGGATAAGCACTACCCATCTGACTTGCTTTCCTCCTCTCTTCCCCCCCCCCCCAATGGGGGAGGATCAGGGCAGGGCAGCACACACTGGGGATAGGATGGTGGGAATGTGTATGGCAACACTGATCTATTCAAATATCCACAATTATAGTAACCATGACATGTACCGTGTTCTTCATAGTCAGTTTTGCAGTACTGATCCTTGAGTGGACTCCCAAGGCCACTATTGGGGGGGGGGGGGGGGGCAGGCTGTCTGTTGGCCCTTGGGAAAGCAGGTTTTGTAGGATAGCAGCAGTGAACCCTGCCCTAGCCCAGCAGGCTCTGGCTAGATGGTAATGATTAGTAAAGCTGTGTATGGATGTCCACTTGGCAGCTTGCAAAATAGCCTGTGTATGGCCAACTTTAAGAAAGGCACTGGTAGCTGCATTGTGTCTGGTGGAGTGAGCCCTGGCATGGGTTGGTACTGGTTTACCATGATGGGCAAAACAGAAGGTAATGCAGTTGGCTATCCACTCAGTGACAGACTGTTGGAGACTGGTCTGCCTTCTTTTTCTTCTGCAAAAAGCTACCAGATGCTGGACTGCTATGTTAGTGCACTTTGTCCTGTCCTGGTAATGCCTGATCCGTCTGTGCACATCCAGGTAGTGCAAGATTTTCTCTGCTTTATTCTGTTGGTTGTGAAAGTGCACTGGACAAATGAATAGCTTGATTCAAGCAGAAATCGAACAGTAACCATCTGAAATGTTGAGACCTGCAAGACAGAGTCTTGAAAAGCAGAGACTGAATGGTTACATATACAAAGTCCAAGAAGCCATTTCTCATAATATTCCCTTTTCTCTGAGGTATGGCGATCTCAGAGTTGGTATATATAAGTTTGGAGGGGGGGGGTGCAGGAGGTGCTCGATTCCCCTCCAAAAAGATGTTTTTAAGGAGAAGAGTGATTTCTGAGATTCACTCTTCTCCTGATTTTTTTTTTTTTTTTTTTGTCTTTTGGGCACTCTTCATCTTGAATACCAACATTTCAATACGGAACCAATCTGATACTACTTTGGGCATAAATGAGGGATTACCTCTGTCGGTTACCCTGTCCCTTTGGAACACAGTGAAAGATTCCTTCAACATCAGTGCTTGTAGATCTGAGGCTTGTGTGGCTGAAGTGATGGCTATGAGCAGGGTGGTCTTCCAAGTGAACATCTTTAGAAGATAGAAGATGCTGCCTCAAAAGGTTGTATTGCAAGTTTTTCCAAGACATAGTTTATATCCCAGGTAGGGACAGGGATTTTCCTGGGGGATCTAAAATGTAGGGCCCCTTTGAGAAAAAAGTTGGATGGGAATGAGAATAGATAGGGGGAGAATGGAGGGCAAACAGAAATAACTGAAGCATGCACATTAACACTAGAATAAGAAAGTTCCTTTTGAAATAGCCCTGACAGGTATTCTCACAAAGTTTATGTCTGCCCATGAAAGGTTAATGTCTTTGTCCTTGCACCAAAGAGAAAACCTTTTCCGTTTGGATAAATATGATTTTCTGGTATTTGGTTTTCTTGCATCGCTCAGTATTTATAGCACTTCTTTAGAATAAACTGCTGTATTTGGGATCAAAGCCCAATCCTCCAAGCCATTAATTTGAGGGTGCTCAGGTCAGGGTAATGACAGAACCCTTTATCTGGGTGAGAAGGTCTATCACTTGTGGAAGAATGAAATATCTCCCCTCAACAAGGTTCAAGAGAAGAAAGAACCAATGTTGCCTTGGCCAGAGGGAGGCTATGAGTATCAAACTCGGCCTGTCTGACCTTATCTTGATCAATAATTGGGGAAATGGTGGGAAGGCATAAAGAAAGAGTCCTGTCCGTTTGAATGAAAAGGTATGTGCTCTCTTTGAAGTTGTCTGTTCTGGTGAGAAGCAAAAAGGTCTATGATGGGGTGAGGTCCACGAAGGTTTCCCGGTTTAATATCTATTCATTAGGATCCCTAATGTCCCTGCTCAAAGAATCTGGCAAGGTGTTGTTCTTGCCAGAGATGTAGGATGCTATCAATTGCAATAAATGTACCAAAAGCCAACTCTTTAATGTCTATGCTGCACAGGGGGTAGCCTTGCTTACTTATGTACCATATAACTGTGGTACTGTATGCCTTAAACATGTAGTGCTCCTGGAGATAGGTTTCTCTGGAAGGCTTTCATATCTAAAAAGTACCTTCATGGGTCCTAAGTGCACTCCCCAGTCTACTTCGGAACTGTTGGTGGTTGTAGTCTTGTCTGTCTCTGGTACAAAGAATTCTGTACCTGAATTCAGGCTGATGGAGTCTTTCTACCAAAGATCCCTTTTCAAGTGGTAGAAGAGGCAGCAAAGTTTCCAGGGGTTGGGAGTGTTGTTCCCAAGTGTTCTTTAAGAACTACTGACACTTCCTCATGTACAATTTTGCCAGGTGGATCATAAGGATGAATGATACCATGAACCTGAAAGACAGTTAATTGGTTCAAGTCCTATCTAGGAAATAGGCAACAAGCAGTCCTCTGAGAAAATAAACTATCTACTCTTCTCCCTATAACTCTTGGAGTCCCACAAGTCTCTATTCTGGGACCCCTCCTCTTCACGATTTTCATAAATGATCTGAAAATCTCCCTTCCACAAACCACCTGCATACAATATGCCAATGACTCGACATTAATATGTTCAGCCTCCTCGCCTGCTGGACTTCATTCGCGTATCCAAGCAGTATTTACCTTAGTTGAAAACTGGTTCCATCAATGCTGTCTCCTCCTTAACCCCCAAAAAACTAAACTGGTACTATTCTCTCCCACGCAGAAGTCTCCTGCTATCAACTTCACAATTACATCTAATAATGGTACTGTAATAACTCCGGACACAACCACCAAACAATTGATCATAATCTAAACTTCGACACACATATCAACCTAACCATTAAATCAGTTAATAAAAAACTTGGTTTCCTCTACAGACTTAAACCCTATCTCACACCTCTAGCTAGGACTGCTATTGCCAGTACTCACAATCGCCACCCTTCTCTATGCATCCCCAATCTACACCAACTTATCCAAAAATAATCTTCATAAGTTGGAAACAGCCTATAATAACACAGCTAGATTTGACACTGGTGCCCCTTTTCGAACCCACCACTGCCAAAATCTTAAATTGCTAGGATGGCTGGAATTGCAAAGCCAGATTCTTTTCCAGCAACTTACTACTATACACAAGATCTTACACCATCCCACAGATACACCCATACTCTCTACCCTTATCTGCCCATATAAAAATCTAACAACCCTTCAATCAGCTAATAAGGTACTAGAAGCTACCCTAAAGTCCAACAACAAATCTGGAGATAGCATGTTCTCAAACTCTATTGGTAACTCTTGGAACACTCTTCCAACTGAACTAACAGCCCTTTCTTCTACCCCACTTTTCAAGAAGCAATTAAGAATCTTCCTTAAAGCCCAATGGCTTTGCCCATGCACAAATCCTGACGGACACTTTCTCCTCTAGCAGGACCATTCTTTACTATCTATCTTTAACATGCTACTTCAGGTGCTCTAATATTCTCTCAATTCCTACTGTACTAGCTCACCTCCTAAGGTTTGGTAAACTTTATAAACAATGCTACCCTCAAAAAAAATGTTTTATTAATACTTTTACTCAAAATTTTTAATTTATTTAGTCGGGTATGTTGGTATGTTACTTTAAAAAGAAATTATGTTCTTACCATAACGTTCCATGTGGAGTGTTCATCTCGCCTTTGTTCTTACACATGGGTTCGGCCGCATAGCAAAGCTTTGCATCTTAGAGAAGCTCGAGACCAGGCTATATCCCACAATCCTCCCTGCCATTACTCAGATCTAGTTTGCAAGCAAACCAGACCAACCATAAACCTCAGGTGCTAAGGCTACACACAGCCACAAAAAATCAGAGACACTATCTCACTGACAAATTAACTAAAGGGTAGCGAAATATACCCCATGAGGTAAGACGCAATATACCCGGAAGAGGTTAAGGCATGTGGACCAGACTCTAGTCCTACTCGTTCTTCCAAACACGTGAGGGAGGGAAGGGAGGGAAGGGAGGGAATGTAAGAACAAAGGCGAGATGAACACTCCACATGGAACGTTATGGTAAGAACATAACTTCTTTATGTGAGAGTGTTCAATCTCGCCATTTGTTCTTACACACGGGTAGCGTCCCTAGCTCCATCACCCAGAGTGACTCATGGAAGAACGTTCCTAAGCACAGTGGAACCAAAAGATGTCCTGTCTTTGGAGGCTTTGTCAACTCTATAATGAGCGATGAAAGTATGTGGTTTAGACCACGTGGCTGCTGCACAAATCGTGTCCAAAGGCAGGCGAGCTGCATGAGCCAAGGAAGTGGAAACGGATCTAGTAGAATGGCCCTTAGGTTTGGTGGGCAAGGCCTGATTCGACTTAGAATATACAAAAGCTATACAATCAGTAAGCCATTTAGAAAGTGTACGTTTTGTAACTGCCATGCCCTTTTTATTGTCTGCAAACGCGACAAAAAGTTGATCTGTTTTTCTGTAATCTTTAGTCCTGTCCAAATAAAATCTTAGCTGTCTGTGGACATCTAACTTGTACAGCATATATTCCAACTTGCTGGTATGGTTTTTGAAAAAGGTAGGGAGTTCAATGGACTGATTAATATTTATGACAGAACATACCTTAGGAAGGAAAGACGGGTTTGTTCGTAAGGAAACTCTATCTGGGTGGAAAATTAAGTAAGGTGGTTTGACCGATAGTGCTTGCAGCTCTGAAACTCTTTGAGCTGAAGTAACTGCTACAAGAAAAAGTGTCTTCCACGACAAAAACTTCAGGAGGCAAGAAGAGGCTGGTTTGAAGGGTGGCAACATTAGTTGCGACAATAACAAATTTAAATTCCATGGGAATAAAGGGTCTCTGATGGGCAGTCGAAGATGGAAGGAACCTTTCATAAAAGCCTTACAACGCCTGTGGGACATAATAGAAGAACCGTCCTCACCAACATGGAAGTTGGATATGGCCGCCAACTGTACTCTTAGTGTGGAAGTAGAGGCTCCTTTGTGAAAAAGGATGGATAGAAATTCTAGAACTTTATGTAAAGGGGCTACCAAGGGGTCCAAGTGTTAGATAGATGCCCAGTACACAAAGCGTTTCCATTTACTCCTGTAGAGTTTTGTAGTGGAAGCCTTATGAGAGGCAACCAAAATGCGTTGAACTGCCAGAGAAAGTAGATCAGACCTGGCTAGGCGGGGAACTGGAGCAGCCAAGCTTCTAGTTTGAGGGATAGAAGAGACGGGTGAGGAACTCCCGACGAATGTGTCAGTAGATCTGGTACTGGGTCCAGGATCCACGGTTCCTCTGTTTGATGGGCTCGAAGAAAGGGGAACCATATCTGTCTAGGCCAGAATGGGGCTATGAGTATAATTGTCCTTTCCAGGTTCCTGGCCTTCTGAAGAAATTTGGGAATCAAGGGGGTAGGTGGAAATGCATACAGGAGACCCGGGGGCCAATCGTGTATCAGTGCATCCCTGGGGACATCCCCTGGAGGGGGTAGAAGGGCAAAATAGCTTCTGCATTTTGTATTCATCGGGGAGGCAAATAGATCGCAGCAAGGCTGGCCCCATCTGCGGAAAATTCTTTCCGCCACCTGTAGCTTGTGGGACCACTCATGAGGTAACAGGATGGCTCTGCTCAACCTGTCCGCAATGACATTGGATGACCCCGGGATGTGCGTTGCTATCAGAAAGTGACCCGTGGACTCTGCCCATTGCCAAATTCTCATGGCCTCTCTGCATAATGGGTAAGATCTGGTTCCCCCTTGTTTGTTTATGTACCAGACTACAGACATGTTGTCTGTCTGAACTGCTACTGTTCCTAGAGGTAGGAGGGTTTGAAAGTGTTGCAACGCCAAGAACACCTTCCAGAACATTTATGTGCAGGTTGTACTCCATGTTGGACCATTCCCCTTGGACTATTCTTCCCTGAAATAGTCCCCCCCACCCTATCAGGAAAGCGTCCATGGTT
Organism: Protopterus annectens; assembly: GCF_019279795.1. Classification (NCBI taxonomy): domain Eukaryota; kingdom Metazoa; phylum Chordata; order Ceratodontiformes; family Protopteridae; genus Protopterus; species Protopterus annectens. Next base: position 1,526,371,080 of record NC_056746.1, on the reverse strand, counting down.
ATCGTGGCCGTCGGATTCGGTAGAACAAATGGACGACCCATAGTGAGATCCTGACTGTACACCCACCATGAGAGGTCTTGCTTGCAAGAATCTGTTATCAGAATCTCGTGCGTTAGGGGTAACTGCTGGAATGACCACTGCGTGAACAGCAGCCATTGGAGGAGCCTCATGTGCAATCTCCCCATAGGAACTGCAATCAGGGACACTGCCATGAGTCCCAAAACCTTCAACACTAGTTTGGCCGGGGCTTTCCTGCTTTGCAGTAGAAGAAGAACCTGTTCCTTGAGGGATGAAGCCCTTATTGGAGGGAGCTTTACCAGTGTTAAGCGCGTATCTAGGTCTGCTCCGATGAATGAAATATGCCGTGAGGGCAGTAAGGCAGATTTTTCAATGTTTATGGAAATCCCTAGGTGGTAACAAAGGTTGACTGTATAGTCTCTGGCTTGTATGAGGCGACGCTCGGTGGTGGTGGTGAGGAGCCAGTCGTCCAGATAGGGAAACACCCGGAATCCTAGACATCTCAAGTGAGACGCTACCACTGCCATGCATTTGGTGAATACCCTGGGGGCTGAGGTGAGCCCAAAGGGCAGGGCTCGAAATTGAAAGTGACTGGCTCCCAGCCGGAAGCGCAGGTGATCTCTGGACGGTCTGGCCATTTTGATGTGGTAGTACGTGTCCTTGAGATCTATCGAGCACATCCAGTCGTCCTTCTGCAAAAATGGAAGGATCGATTGAAGCGTGACCATCCGGAACTTTTCCTTCTTCACGAAGGTATTGAGATTGCTGAGATCCAAAATGGGTCTCCAGTCCCCTGTCTTTTTTGGAACTAAAAAGAACCTTGAGTAAGTTCCGGATCCTTTTTGGTCCACTGGGACTGGCTGAATGACTTTTTTTGAGCAGCTTTGAAATTTCTATTGCTGCTGGGCCTCGCAGATGGGGTGGCACATCTGGAAACCTTCTTTGTTGGGGTGGAGTTGACATGAAGGGGATTTTGTATCCTCTGGTTACAATGCTTTTTACCCAGGAGTCTGAGGTGAGAGTTAGCCAGGCATGTGGGTATAAAGCCAAGTGACCCCCGACTGCCTCCAGAGCAGGACAGTCGGGCCCCCGTTCAGGAGTGCTGGAAAGGCTTACCAGGGATAGGATCCCTGTTGCCTTGGTTCTGCGGACCCCCTCTGCCGCTGGGGTGACGTCTTCCATTTCTGCCCCCCCTGCCTCGGGGGGGGGGGATCACTCTGTTTGGCCTGGAAAGATCCCAGAGTTTTACGGAAACACATTTTTCCGCCTCGTTGCCCTTTGGGGTACGGTCTAGATGGAGCAGAAAAACGGACTCCGACAGCAGACAGAGTCTTTCCTTCTTGCTCACACTGAGTTAGTGTCTCTTTCACTTTGGGCCCAAAAAGAGTGGCACCATCAAAGTGGGCGTTGGCGAAGGAAGACTTGAAGGCTTCCGCAAATGAGCACAGCCGCATCCAGGATTGTCTTCGTAGAGCAATCGCTGAAGCTGCAGCTCTACTCGATCCTTCAGCCGCATACGAGATGAGCCTCATGGACGAGTTCACTATGGAGGTAATGGTGTTAAGCTGTGCTGTTACCTTATCTGAAACAGCAGCATCTGTGTTACCCTGGAGGGTATCTCTCAGCTCCTTGATGAGATCCCTCTGTAGACATGTAAAGTGTGTCAAATAGTTTAGCGAACGCATGGAAAAAGTCGCTGAACTAAAAACGCGCTTCCCATATCTGTCCATAGTCCTAGAATCCTTATTAGGAGGATGAACAGAAGAGGAAGACTCAGACATCTCCTTTTTAGTGGCTGCAGCCACCACCACAGCGTCAACCGGGACTCCTTTGCTGAGATAAGTCTTGTCCTGGGGAGCGGTGATAAACTTGCTTGGTTTTCGAGGGACCGGTTCCACTGTGTCCGGTGTCTCCCACGCCCTTCGAGCAATTAAATCCATTAATTCATCGAAGGGCGGAGTAACCCAGGAGGTAGAAGGTTGAGCACCAAAAGCCTTCAGCAACACCAACTCTTCCTCAGTGGGGGCTAGGGACTGCCAATCACCTCTCTGTTTTAAAATCTCCAAGATGTCCACAAATGAGACATCCTCAGAGGGGGATTTTGGGGACCCCTCTGCCTCATCCAAGTCAGTGTCAGATGTTAGAGATTCCTGCGGGGAATCCAAGTGCCTCCTCTTGCACAGTCTTTTCCTCGGAAGCCCATCGGAGGGGGCTTCCGGTGAGGCCTCTGAGGAACAGGGGGAACCCTCTGGGGGTGACTGAGGCAATGGTGCTCTACGCTTTGGATGTGTCGTGGGAACAGAAACAGAGAGCGGCTCCTTAGGGGAGGGAGAAGACGCCTCCGATGAAGTGGTTGTCTGTGTAGACAAAACCTTCCTCATAAGGTCAAAAACCCCTGAACCTCGGGTCGAGGACTCCTCCGGTTCCGAAGAACATGGAAGAATCCCAGACACTGGGCCCGTGGACCTCAACCCCGAGGACGGAGCCAAGCCAATCTGCGCCGAGGCCCCGAGAGGGAGAGTCGGCACCGAAAGGTCGGTACGACTCTCGGTCCCGGAACCGAGGAGAGATAGTCGACTCCGTGACTCACCTATAGGTTCCGGAGGAGTCGAGGTCAATGGTGTCGATCGTGCAATGGACGGTTTTGGCATAGAGGGCTCCACTATCATCAGCTCATCTTCTCCTGGCTCCAAAGACTGGATGGGTCTCGAAGGAGGACCTGTTGGAGATAAAGGGAGGCCTTCTAGTTTCGACACCAATTGGGAGGAAACTGCAATCAACTTGGAAAGGGCCATGTTCTCCATAAGTTTCTGCACGACACGATCCACATCTGTATCAGATAACAGTCTGGAAGATCGGGTCGAAGGGACCGAAGATGGCACCGACCGAAGAATGGAAGGTGGCGGTAGCTCCGACACCGGTTCCAAGACCTGGGGCTCAGTGAAAGATAAACGTTCGACGCTCGGCCCCGAAGTCTCTGGAACCAGCGAAGGAACTTTCGAAGATGAACTCAGAGCCGATGACATGGGCTCCGACATCTTCGACCACTTCGAGGACTTAGAAGCCTGGTCCGACTTGTCCAAAGCCTCCTGGAAAGCAGGCTTAAGAAGTCCCCTATCTATAAGTTTCCTGCGTCTATCTGTCATGACCCTCCCACTGAAGGAATGGCATATAGAGCAATCCTCTTGCAAGTGGAGAGGGCCAAGACAGTAGACGCAGGAAGTGTGGTTGTCAGTGATGGACATTTTCTGCCCACACTGACATCTCTTAAAACCGGATTTGGCTTTTTCAGACATAACCAGCAGTAAGACACTTTTACTGTGAAAAAGTTTAAACACTAGCTATAAGTTATATTGTTATAAGTGATAGAAGAGGTAGGCCCCAAAGGGAAACCTATGAAAAAATGAGAGGACTAACTACAATAACACCCACACACACACTATAGTATGATCAAAACGAAATTTCCAATAACTATAAGAACTTTTTAAGAAAAAATATAAACTATCTTATCTGAACAACAAAATTTTCTCTGGTCCGAGCTCTCTGTCGATGTGATCCGTTGCAGCGGCAAACTAGATCTGAGTAATGGCAGGGAGGATTGTGGGATATAGCCTGGTCTCGAGCTTCTCTAAGATGCAAAGCTTTGCTATGCGGCCTACTCGGAGCCGAGGATCGGCTCCGAACCCGTGTGTAAGAACAAATGGCGAGATTGAACACTCTCACATCAGTACTATATAAATGTTCCTGTATTTGAAATGTTTTACCTTGTCTGACATTATCTGTACTGTATATGGTCAAGATTTCTGTCTTGTAAATTGTCTTAATGTGGAGCTTTTCTCCCCGGGCCTCCTCTGAAAATGGACATACATCCAGTCGGACTATCCTGGTCAACAAATGTAAAATAAATAAATAAAAACCTCAAGGATTTTAGATATTTCCTTGCTGTGACTGTCTTCTTTGGCAGTAAGCTGAGTAGGTAATCTATTAGGAAGGACACCTTGCGATAAAAAGGCTTTCTGTTATACAGAGTCTATCAATGCATCCAGAAAGAGATTTCTTGCCTAGGGCTGAAGTTGGGACTTGCACAAATTGAGAGTGATCCCTACCCTTTGAAACTAATCCATGGTAGCCTGTAAGACTGCTTAAAATTCCAGGATGTTTTTTTTCCCCTGGGTGAGACAATTGTCCAGGTAGGGGTAAATGTGCACTCCTAGAGTTCTGTAATGTACTATAACTGAGGCAAAAACATTGGTGAAAACTCTGGGTACAGTGTACAAACCAGACAGCAAAGCACAGAACTGGTAGTGTAAACCTGCTGCTATGGCTTGACAGTATCTCCTGAGCTTTTTTGCTACAGGCACATGAAAACAGGCATCCTTCAGATCTATTGTAACCATGTAAGCTCCTGGAAAAATCATGGGCAGCAGTTTCTGAAGAGTCTGCATTTTGCCTAAATGATTACAGGCCAGTGGCCCTTACATCAAATGTAATGAAATGCTTAGAAAGACTGCTTAAACGGCATTTGACTACAGTACTACCCCAATCCTTTGACCAACTGCAGTTTGCCTACCAGGCAAACAGATCAACTGCTGATGCCATTTCAGTGGCACTTCACCTCCATTGGAGAATCTTGAAGAGAAGAACAACTATGCCAGGCTGCTGTTCATAGATTTCAACTCGGCATTCAATACAGTGATTCTAATTCAACTCATAGAAAAGCTAATCAACCTTGACATAAATAAAGGGCTGTGCAACTGGTTCCTCGATTTCCTGACCGGAAGACCACAAAGGACCTGTGCTGGTAATAAAACTTCAGGGAGTATTACAATCAACACCAGAGTACCCCAGGGCTGTGTGCTGAGTCCTCTACTGTTCACAATCCTTACCCACGACTGCTCTGCGAAAGCTAGCAACAACCGCATCATCAAATTTGCAGATGACACCACAGTGGTAGGTCTCATAAGTGGTGATGATGAGAGTGGGTATAGGAATGAGGTCAACTCCCTGATTGAATGGTGCAATAACAATTTGGATATGAAAGTCAATAAAACAAAAGAAATTATTACTGACTTTCGAAACAGCTCTGTCATGCACCTGCCCCTCAAGATCAATGGTGAAGAAGTGAGAGTGAGTCTATACTACAAAGTTCCTTGGGGTACATATATCAGAGGATCTTTCTTGGATTACAAACTCAGGCCAGCTAATTAAAAAAGTCCAACAGTGACTACACTTCCTAAGAAGGCTGACAAAAGCAAAGCTCTCTATCAATGCTCTAATGATCTTCGACAGAGGAGCCATCGAGAGCATATCACCAGCAGCTGCACTGTATGGTTTGGTAACAGGACAATAGCTGACAGGAAGCTGCTGCAAAGAATAATAAGAAAGAATAGTTGTGTAAAATCCTACCATAACTATAGATGTCCTTGTCTTCCATGTTGCAGGATTCTTAGTGTGGGATTCCCCAATTCAGGCGACCCGAACATCGGCTCCAATACAAAAGCTTAAGCCTGGTTGCTGTAGGTGCGTAGGATGTCACACCAGGGACCTTAAATGTGACATCTGCATGTGCAGACCTCAGAACTTAAAGGCCAGTCAGTCCCAAACAGAGTAACAAGTGATGTCAGCCAGAAGTGTCAAGTGTCACATGCTGGCTAGTCTGCTCTTGGTGAAGGGTAGAGCTTCTTAGTGCCTAAGAGTTATGTCCACAGTCCAAACTAAATACAAGGGGTTGGAGGGCAGAAAGGAATACTGCAACATGGAAGAGAAGGACATCTATGGCTATGGTAAGATTTGACACAACTATTCTATGTCTTTCTATTCCTATGTTGCAGTATTCTTGGTGTGGAAGAGTACCATAGTTTAATTAGAGGGAAGGGTGGAGGTAGAAGTGGAAGATTCCAGAAACCCCTGCAGGATTGCTCTCGCAAAAACTGCCCTGGCCCAGGAGACGTGGACCAATTTGTAGTATTTGGTGAAGGTGTGAATTGTGGACCAGGTGGCTGCTTCCAGAATATATGCGGTGTCCACCCTTTGAGGAAAGCTTTGGAAGAAGCCATGCCTCTGGTAGAGTGAGCTCTTACCCCTTGGGGTAAGTGCTTTCCATGGTGTGAGTAGCAGAAGGAAATGGATTTTCTGATCCAACATGAAATAGTTTGTTTGGAGACTGCCTTGCCCACAGCCCCGGGGTGGAAGGAGACAAACAGTTGGTTTGATTTTCTGAAGGACTTAGTTTTGTCTAGGTAGAATCTAGGTTGCCTGTGCGCATCCAGGGAATGGAGAATCCTCTCACTATTGTTAGTTGGAGAGAGAGAAAGAAGGTAGGCAGGTGAATGGATTGATTTAAGGACAGTTCATTGACCACCTTAGGCATGAAGGAATGGTTAGTGCATAGGGTCACCCTATCCTTGTGAAAAGGTAGTGGGGGGGGGGCAAGCCATGAGAGCTTGCAACTCTGACACTCTCCTAGTGGAAGTAACGGCCACCAGCAGCACATTATTCATTGTACACATTTGTAATGTAGCAGTCCTAGCTGGCTCAAATGGGGCCAGTGTTAGTTTTTCCAAAACAAAGTTGAGGTCCCAGGGTGGTGGGATGTGTTTTCTAGGTGGTCTGATGTGTAAGACCCCTCTCAGGAAAAGTTTTACATCCAGCCTGGATAGCAAAGGGGGGTCTACAGGTAGACAAGCTGAAATGGCTGAAAGGTGGACTTTCACTAAAGAGTAGGAAAGACCATCCTTAATGAGTTCACACACATAGGCAAGGATGAGGGATGAGTCTGCCTGGCCAGGGTCCCTGTCCTTATGCACACACCATTTGGAGAATTTCTCCCATTTTGATAAGTATGATTTCCTAGCAGTAGGTTTCTTGGCCTCCCTCAGGACTGTAAGGACATTCTCTGAGTAGTGATGTCTGAAAAGGATTAGAATTTTATCACAAAGAGTGTTAGGAACAACTTCTGTAGGTGAGGGTGAATTAGAGTTCCCCTTTTGTTGTGTCAGAAGGTCCACCTTGTGGGGTAACTTGTGGTGATTGCCTTGGCTAATGAGAGAAGTAGGGGGAAAGTACAGTTGTGTACCTACCATAAATGTAGATGTTCGAGTATATTCACTGTTGCAGTCATTACACTTGGGTTATCCTGCTAGCAGGCTACCCGCAGTCGGCCTGAATTCCAAAGTCCTGGTCCGGCGTCAGTTGCTCTCACCTCTTCCCTGACGTCAGTGCACCAGGGGTATACAAAATGCAGCCGACACCATTTTCTTCAGTTTTTCTTGCCCCAGATGTCAGGTGCCCCCAAGAAGGTAGGCAATACATATTGCTTATAAAAACATACACTAAAATAAAACAATACCTTCATTTACAAGCAAATACACCACATAGGTTGTATAGGATAGAGAAGTATAGACAAGTCCCAGCAAAGAAAGGGGGGGGGAGGGAGGGTAACCTGGACTTCAACAGTGAATACACTCGAACATCTACAGTTATGGTAGGTACACAACTGTACTATGTTCATCATGTTTCACTGTTGCAGTCATTACACTTGGGTTGAATCCCAAGGCTGAGGTAGGGCGGCTGGGTCTAAATAGGATTAGGAGTGGCTATGAGGCCCTGCAGAACAGTGGTAAAGCCTGCTCTGGATTTAGAGTAAAGAGTTAAGTGATAATGCTTGGTAAAAGTGTGCACTGAACCCCAAGTTGCAGCCTCCAAAATTTCCTTGGTTGGTACTCCTCTGAGAAAGGCTGCTGAAGTGGCTGCTGCCCTGGTAGAATGTGGCTTAATATTCTTAGGCACTGACTTGCCATGCTGTGCATAGCAGAAACAAATACAGTGTCCTGTCCATTTTGAAATAGTCTGCTTTGAGATAGCCTTTCCTTGTGATCCTGCAGCATACGCTACAAACAGTTGCTCAGTTTTTCTGAAAGCTTTTGTTTTGTCCATGTAGAAGCGTAGCTGCCTGTGTATGTCCAAAGTGTGCAGAAGTCTCTCCCCTTTATTCTGGGGATTTGGATAAAATGTTGGCAAATGAATGGTTTGGTTAAGAGCCACACTGGATACTACCTTTGGCATAAATGTTGGGTTTGTCCTTAGAAAAACCCTGTCCGGATGAAAAATGATAAAAGGCTCCACTGCCATTAATGCCTGTAACTTTGAGACTCTTCTTGCTGAAGTTATTGTTAGGAGCAGAGCAGATTTCCATGATAAGAACTTTATATCAGCTGTATTGGCTGGCTCAAAAGGAGGCAGTGTGAGCTTTTCCAAGACAAAGTTGAGGTCCCATGTAGGTATCGGTGCTCTCCTTGGGGGTCTTATGTTTTTTTTGCCCCTCTGAGGTACTGTCTTAGCAGTGGATGAGAGAAAATAGGAGGTTCCGTATTTTAATAAGCTGAAATGGCAGAGGCATGGATCTTAATTGATGAGAAGGATAGGCCTTTGTCCAGCATCTCAGTTAGGTATTGTAAAATCTGAGGAATATTTGGAACAAGTGGTTCAAGTCCTTGTGCCTGGTTCCAAGCACAGAATCTCTTCCATTTTTCTGCATAAGATTTCCTGGTGCTGGGCCTCCTGGCTTCCAAAATGACATCCATAACAGCTTTAGAGAGAGGTGTGTTCTGAGTGGCTATATTATTTGCCATGCAGCCAGATTTAAGGTTCTGAGTTGGCTGTGCAGGATCTGATTGTTTTGTTGAGTCAGAAGATGAGGAATTTGAGGTAAAGTCCAGGCTGGGCCTTGAGACAACCTCTTTAGGATTGGGTACCAGTGCTGGCGTGGCCAGTCTGGGGCAATCAATCATTTTTGGCTCCTCTTGTCTGACTGAGTACCTTGGGAAGGAGAGGCAGTGGTGGAAAGGCATAAACTGTTAAGGTTTTCCAGCTGAATGATAGAGCATCCACTTTCCATGCTTGTGAGTGGTAAGTCCTTGTGCAGAATCTCTGTAGTTGGCAGTTGTGAGGGGAGGCAAAAAGATCCATGTCTGGGCATCCCCATTTCCTTGTTATCATGCTGAAGACCTGTGGATCTAGTTTCCACTCATGAGGGTCCATGAGGTTTCTGCTTAGTTCGTCTGCCAGACTATTTTTCTTTCCTGGCAGGAATTGTGCCTGCAGATGTACTTGATAGGTCAGTGCTGTGTTCCACAAAGTCATGGCTTGCCTGCAGAGGGGGTAGAAATGTGTGCCCCCTTGCTTGTTTATGTAACACATAACTGTAGTATTGTCCATCTTTAGTAATAGTTGTCCTGGATGTAGTAGATCCTTGAAGGCTGTCAGGGCATTCTGTACAGCTAGCATCTCTTTTTGATTGATATGAAGATGCATTTAGTACATGGGCCACGTACCCTGAATACATTTTCCTGCCATGTGTGCCCCCCAGGCATAATCCGATGCATCTGTTGTTAGTGTCTGCCTGGCTGTGGGTAAACTGAAAGGCTTTCCCTTGTTGTGGTGACAGGCCAGTGCCCACCATCAAAACTCCTGTTGCAGGCAGGGTGGTGGTGCTGCGGTAGCGTTGTTGCCTCACAGCAAGACGTTGTGCCATTCGATTCTCAGCTAGAGCGTCTTCTGTGTGGAGACATGCATGAATGGGTGTACCAGGTGTGTGTCAGGGCTGGCAAACTGGGCACGTAAAAAATCTACTGCCAATCATTAGCGGACCGGAGTTCCGCTGTGGCGACCCCTAACCAGGAAAAGCTGAAAGACACAAACATTGTTTCCAGGCTGTGGCAATGTTGAGTCCAAACACTTTTAGATACCATTGTAGCTTCCTCATATGCAGTCTTGCATATGGAATTAGCAGGATGCCATGAAGCCCAAAGCCTGCAGAATTTTTCTTGCAGGTAGCTGGGTCTTTGTTGCCATCATTTGAAAGTAATGAGACAGTTGCCTTTGCTTGTCTGGCACGAGATAAGTCATCTGGGCAGGTGTATTTAAGCTTGCACCCAGGAATATTATCTCCTGAGAGGTCACTAGTTTTGATTTCTTTTCATTTACTGTGTACCCTAGGCAAATTAGTAATCTTTTTACAAACGCCAGATGCTTTAGTAGAATGTCATTGCTCTCTGCTTGAATAAGGCAGTCGTCCAAGTAGGGATATATTTGAATTCCTTTTTGTCTGCAAAATGCAATTATTGGTGCCAGGCATTTTGTGAAGACCCTGGGCACTGTAGATAAGCCAAAGGGCATTGCAGAGAATTGGTAATGCATTGAGCCAGCTATGAATCTGAGGTATCTTCTGCAAGACTGTCTGATCGGGACATGCAGGTACGCCTCTGAGGTCCAAAGTAACTAGCCAACCCTTCTTGCCCAGCATGGGTAGAAGTTGCTGTAGTGTCAACATTTTGAATTTTTGAACATCCAGGAAAGTATTTAGAATAGACAGGTCTAGTATTGGTCTCCAGGCTTTGTCCTTTCTGGGTACCAAGAAAATCCTCGCCCCTGTTCTTGCTATGGTACTTTTTGAATAGCCCTCATGTCCATGAGAGCAGAAATTTGTTTTTGTGCCTCTGTCCATTGATTTTGTGGCAGATCTGGCATACCTTTTGACCTTGGTAGGGTGTGAAAGTGGAACCTGTAACCCTGAGAAACAATATTCAGTACCCATTTGTCCTGGGTGATCATGTGCCAATTTTGTGAGAATTAGTTTTCCCCCTAAGGGTGCTGTCAAAAGGTAAGTGCTTGGCATTTGTAGAGGAAAGTCACTGGGACAGTTTCCTATAAGGCTGTGATTTGTCTTCTACGCCTTTGGGGGCTGAAGCACCCCATTGTTTAGGTCTGTATGCGTCTTGGGGCTGAGATCTGCCTCTTGGGCATCTGTATCTGCCTCTTTGTGGGCTGTCTGACACTGGAAAGGACCATTTTTTAGAAGGCCAGTTCCTGCTAAATCTAGGTGGCTGAACCTGTAAGAAATCCTTTACTGTCTGCATTGATTTTGCTTTATCCTCCATTTTCTTTAACACCTCTTCTGCCTTAACACCAAACAAAGTATCATGCTGTAATGGAGCATCCAATAATTTTGCTTTAACATGATCAGGTAAACTCTGTTCTTTTAACCAAGCATGCCTTCGAATGACAGAACCTGTAACTGCAACTCTGCAAGATGTCTCTAATGAATCAAAACCACACTGCAAAGTATGATTTCACAATTGTTCAGCTGCATGCAATAAATCCTGCATTTCCTTGTTCTCAGGACATTCAGAGCTTGTAAGCATTTTCTGTTTTAGCAAAGACATTAGGTATTGTTGATATTTAAGAATATGAAACTGGCAGTTTAAAGTCCTTACAGCTAAACTAGCAGAAGTGTAAACTTTTTCCCCCATCTGTCCAGTGCTCTAGAATCCCTATCAGAGGGAACAGGGTTTTTTGCAGTGGAAGCTTTGACCCCTTTGGGACCCTGAGAAATAGTTTCTGGATCAGCAGCAGGGTTTTTATAAAGACATTTATGAGAATCTGGAACCCTGTAGTACCTATCTGGCTTAACTGGTGCAGGGGGTAAAGAATCAGGAGTCAAACTGGATTCAGAAAAAAACATCATCAACAACATCTAGTACAGGGGGATAGCAAGAGGCCTGTGCTGAGGCAATAAAAGAAAGTCTCTGAGCCTTTTCTTGGATTCTGAATAATCCTGGCTCTCCCAATGGAAATGTTCCCTCATGGTGTGCAGGGTTTCCCCAAAAGTGTAGTCCTCAGGAGGAGAGGCTGAAGGGATAGATTCTTCAGCATCAGAGTCCTCATAGGGAGGAAGAGAATATCCCTGTTCTGAAGAGGAATCAGAAGAAATTGAAACCTGGTCAGAGGAGTTATACTCAGTGCCTTGCCTAGGCCTTTTATCAGGAGAGGGATGGGAGCCCCTGATCAAAGTAATTAGGTCCTCGGCCATTTTGAGCATCTGTTTCTTTGGCATGGATGACTTCCAGGAGAATGCTGTACTTGTTTCTTTGTCTTTAAAGGTGTTTTAGACTTTGCCTTGGCTGCTGAAGAGGTCTTAATAGTAAGCTGTGTAGGTCTGAAAACACCCTCAGAAGCTGGTGCCTGCTCAGCAGCTCTGGACCCATCTGAGGGAATTGTTTCCATAGGCCCAATACCTTGAGTTTCCAGAGGCCTAGCTGTCTCCACGTGGGAGTCAGAGGCGGCCTGTGGCTCTGAGGTAACGGGTGTCAGGGGCTGCGAAAGCGCCTCACTGAAAACCAGCGAATGGCCTAGAAGAGGCTTCGTCATCGGTTTTGGACCTCGAGTGCCTGTCTTTTTCTTTGTCCTTGCACTTTTTATGGACTCCGGTCATCGGTTGTTCCGACGGCATTATATAGTTAAACCTTCGGCCAAAGTAATGAAAAGCAAAATCGAACCAACGCTTAATAGTGCGTTGGTTGAATCTAGCACAAAACCGACAACTAGCAACGTCGTGGTCAGGGCCTAGGCAAGGAATACAGTAAGAATGAAAATCCTTATGAGGTATTTGCTTCCCACAAGAAATACAATTGTTAACTTTTAGTGACATCGGACTGGAGCAAGAAAAAGTTTCCCCAATGGGGTACTTAGCTTTATTGAAGACTTCGGATCTGAAATTCAAATTTGAAAATCTCAGGAGTCGGCCGACCGGCACTTGCGAACTGCTTTTGCTTCAGGCACTGTGCGGCAAGAAAGACTGAAGAAAATAGCGTCGGCTGCATCTTATATACCCCAGGCGCACTGACGTCAGGGAAGAGGTGACAGCAACCAACGCAGGACCAGGACTTTGGAATTCAGACCGACTGCGGGTAGCCTGCCAGCAGGATAACTCAAGTGCAATGACTGCAACAGTAAAACACGATGAACATCCAGTGTCGCCCTTGCCAGTTGGGAGTCACCAACAAGATTTTTGGTTTGTCCTTCCTGATTTTCAGTAGGACCTTTTGGATTAGTGGGAAGGGTGGAAAAGCATACAGAAACATTCCCTTCCATGGAATGCTGAAGGCATCCACCATCCATATAAGTGGAGAGTGATCCTTGGTGCAGAATTTGTTCAACTGTCTATTCTGAGGTGTGCCCCACCATTGGACAATGTCTAGAAGGGTTTCTGTTCAACATCCACTTGTGCTGAAGAGAGGATGCTCTGCTGAGAATATCTGCTTGTTTGTTGTCATAAGAGGGGATGTATGAAGCCTGCAGCATTGGGTTGTGCCTGGAGGTGAGATCCCAAATTTGTAAAGTTATCCTGCATAGGAGGTAAGCTCTGGTTCCTCCTCTTTTTTTGAGGTACCATATAACTGCAGTGTTGTCTGTGAATTTCTGAAGGGGGGCCGGTTGGAGGACAGAAATGATTGCATCCAGGGCCAGAAGAACTGCAGTCATTTCCCTTACATTGATATGCTTCTTTTGAAGGGTAGGATTCCATGACTCCTAAACCCTAAACCCTGAAACCTGTGAAGGTGGACCCCCCACCCTAGGTCTGATGCATCTGTATGCATAAGTTGGGTTGGGGAGGAGATTTGAAGTGGAAGCCCTGGATTGTGACAGATTTGTTGAATCCACCACCTTAATTCTGTTTTGAGGCAGAGCAGAATGGTAATTTGCTGCTCTAGGGAGTGCTGGTGTTGTGACCACACATTTTTCTGATACAACTGGAACTTTTGCATGGGTATTCTGGCTAGGGGAAGCATGGAGATGGTGGCTGCTATCAGCCTCAGGAGTTGCAAGAATTGTTTTTCAGACATCTGAGGAATGAATAACAGGTTTTGAAAGTGACTGGAGAGGGACATGACTGTCTTGGGAGAGGAAAGCCCACAACAGGTCTGTCCTGATCCTGCAGCCTAGAAAAATGTGTCTTGCTGCGGGAGTAAGGGAGATTTGTGTAGGTTGAGGGTGAAACCCAAGTTTTGCAGTAGGGAAGTGGTGAACCTGAGAATTTTGGAGGAGGTATTCTGTTTCTGCTAGAAGGAGAATGTCATCTAGGTACAGATAGATTTGGACACCTTTGGTCCTGTAATAAGCAATGGCTGGGGCTAGGCATTTTGTAAATATCCTGGGTGCAGATGAATGATAGTCAGTACTCAGTGGTCTGATGTGATGGTTTTCCAAATGGGGAGGCAGTGGGGGAGGTGGGCTGACAAAGGTAGATGAAAAAGGCAGTCGTGCATTGTTGGGTCCACTTCTATCCTGAAAAGGCTGTCTTAGCGAAGGTTGAAAGGTGACTGGTCTGGAATAGGTTTGCCTCCTGGTTCCTCTACTATGCCTGGTAGAGGAGAGGGTGGCAGACGAAGGGGTTCTCCTGACAAAATAAGTTTTTGTAGGGTAATTCCTGTAGTATTTTGGAATGGGAGACACAAGCAAATGCTTGATGTCCTGAAGTTCCTTACTTTTTTACTGCAGATTTTTAAAAGGTTTTGCAGATTGTTTGCCAAACAAGATTTTATGGTCTAATGGGGCATCTAGAATTTTTTACTTGAAATCCTCTTGGAGTGACTGGAGGTGAAGCCAACAGTATCTACGGAGAACTGAAGCAGAAGCTGCAGACCTAGCGGAGAACTGAAGCAGAAGCTGCAGACCTAGCAGAGGCCTCTGCAGCATCATAACTGCACCTAATGGAATGTCTGGCTACCTGAGAAACCAGAGACAGTTTAGATGCTATGTCAGTTTTGACAGGGCAGTTGGGTGGTAGCCAAGAGAGTGGAGGCTTGTGAAACTAGGTTCAAGGCATATTTAATCATGTGAGTTTGGTAATTGATAGCTCTGAAGGCCAGGGTGGAGGAAGTGCACACTTTTTCCCCAATCCTGTCCATGCTTTTGCTATCCTTATCAGTGGGCAGAAGAGATGCTGAAGGAATCAGTCTAGATTGCTTGCCAGGGGAGACAGCAGTTACTGCAGGGTCTGGCAGGGGAGGCCTTATCAAGAATTTCTGGTCATCAGGCGCTTTGTAAAACCTGTCCAGTCTCTTAAACGTTGGTGGTTGAGAGTCTGGATTCTTGGATGCAGAGGTGAAAGCATCCATATAGGCAAGTAAGACAGGTGGGATGGCTGATGAGACGGGAGAATCCACCTGAAGGAGTTCAAAATACCTCCTCTGGGCGTCAGTCATCTGGGTAGTGTCCCATTTGAAGTATTCTTTCATTTTTGTAATCGTTTCCCCAAAGGTGATATCCTCTGGTGGGTGAGTCCCCTTCAATGGATTTCTCATCTGGGGAATAGTATTCCAGAGGGAAGGCAATTTGTGAGGCATAAGAATTAGATTCATCAAAAGATGAGTAATAGGGTTCTAAATCCTCCTCTCCTTCTTGGGTAGTAGGCAAGTGGAGAGAAGTAGCAGAAGCAGGCCTAGGACTAAGCAGTGGAATAGTGCAAGGGGAAGAGGCTGTGGGCCTAAAAGCTATCAAAGCCTGCATCAAGGAGTTGGTAAACGATTACCAGTCTGGGACTCCTTCAGGGATAGGAGTCAGGTGTTTAGCTTTTTGTTTCCGTTTAGAAAGCATAGGGTCTGGGGGAAGGCCTGAGTTCTGGAGCCTGGGCTTCAGGTAATGGCGTCCCGGTCGATCATCCAAATGTATCTGGTTCCCCCTCGACATCGGTAGGGACCGGCGTCTGCACTGTCTCCATGGATGCATAGGCCATTACTTCTGAAGTGGCTTCCTCAGTGGAAACTGTTGAAGTAGACAGTTCTATCGGACTTCCCTCATCCCCTAAATTGGAAGCTGGCGAGACGTCCAATGGAAGTAGGCCTGGAAGACTTGGCCTTTTTCCGTGGTGATTCAGTCAGAGCGACTGATTCAGGATCCATCCTGAGTGCAACTTTTTTTGAGTCTTTGGCTCTCTAAATATAACTTAAGGGCAGCCAGACAGCTGCAAAGGGTCTTCGGAATAAAGGACTGGCAAATGGAACAAGCTGTATGGTCGTGTTCCTTCCCTAGACAAAAGATGGTTGTATCTTTATGTGGTATCTGATGCGCGCAGCATTTGCCCTTCTTAGGTGACATCGGCTAATTATAACTACAGCTAACCAAGCTCAAGTAAAAGAGATGGAACAAATTCCCCAATGGGTTACTTAGCTTTTAGAAGTCTTCAAGTAAAGGAGTGAAGCGATCGATATGACGTCTGCGGCTGAAAAGTTCTAAGGTCTATGCGTGCAGACGTCACATTTATAGTCCCTGGTTTATGGCCCTACGTGTGATGTCCCACACACCCACAGCAACCAGGCTTAAGCTTTTGTACAGGACCTGATGTTCGGGTTGCATGAGGTGGGGAATCCCACACTAAGAGTGCTGCAACATAGGAATAGAAGGACATCACCAGAAAAGATCATGGACACTAGTCTTCCTACCTTACAGGAGCTCTTTGAACTGAGTTGTAAAAAGAGGTCCCACAAAATACTGAGTGCCACTTCTCATCCAGCATATGGTTGGTTCACTAAACTTGCTTCTGGTAGAAGGTTATGGAGTATCTGCTGCAGGACCTACAGATTCATGAACAGTTTTCATCCAACTGCAATAAGACTCATTAATGCAGACATGGTAGTGGATTTTGCGAAAGGGATGGACATGGCTGTGGTGAATACGTATTTTAACAAGAGGGAGGAGCACAGGGTGACATACAAGAGTGGAGGAAGATGCACACAGGTGGATTATATCTTATGTAGGAGGGCCAGTTTGAAGGAGATTGGAGACTGTAAAGTGGTGACCGGGTTAGAGTAGTTAAGCAGGGTAGGATGACGGTGATCAAGAAGAGGAGGAGGAGTGTGAGGGTAGCACCAAGGATCAAATGGTGGAAATTGAAAAAGGGGAAGTGTGAGGTGGAGTTCAAGGATGAGTTAAGATGGGCACTGGGTGGCAGTGAAGAGTTACCAAATAGCTGGGTAACTACAGCAGAGCTAGTAAGGGAGATGGCTAGAAAGGTGCTTGGTATGACATCTGGACAGAGGAAGCATGACAAGGAGACATGGTGGTGGAATGAGGACAGTATACAGAGAAAGAGGTTGGCAAAGAAGTGGGATTGTCAGAGAGATGAAGAATGTAGACAGGAGCATAAGGAGATGAGGACCATGGCAAAGAGAGGTGGCAAAGGCTAAGGATAAGGCATATGAAGAGTTGTATGAAAGGTTGGACACTAAGGAGGGAGAAAAAGGACCTGTACCGGTTGGCTAGACAGAGGGACTGAGCTAGGAAAGATGTGCAGCACGTAAAGGTGATAAAAGATAATGAGGGAAACATACTCACAAGCGAGGAGAGTGTGTTGAGGAGATGGAAAGAGTACTTTGAGGGGTTGATGAATGAAGAGAATGAGAGGGAGAGAAGGTTGAATGATGTGGGGATAATGAATCATGAAGTACAATGGATTAGCAAGGAGGAAGTATGGATAGCTATGAAGAGGATGAAGAATGGAAAGGCTGTTGGCCCAGATGATATACCTGTGGAAGCATGAAGGTGTTTAGGTGAAATGGCAGTGGAGTTTTTAACCAGATTGTTTAATGAAATCTTGGAAAGTGAGAGGTTGCCTGAGGAATGGAGAAAAAGTATTTTAGTGCTGAGTTTTAAGAATAAGGGTGATGTGCAGAGCTGTAGTAACTACAGAGGGATTAAACTGATCAGTCACAGCATGAAGTTATGGGAAAGAGTAGTGGAAGCTAGGTTAAGAAGGGACGTGATGATTACTAGTCAGCAATATGGTTTCATGCCAGGAAAGAGCACTACAGATGCAATGTTTGCTCTGAGAGTGTTGATGGAGAAGTACAGAGAAGGTCAGAAGGAGTTGCATTGTGTTTTTGTAGACTTAGAGAAAGCATATGACAGGGTGCCTAGAGAGGAGTTGTGGTATTGTATGAGGAAGTCAGGAGTGTCAGAGAAGTATGTAAGAGTGGTACAGGATATGTACGAGGGTAGTGTGACAGAGGAGAGGTCTGCGGTGGGAGTGATGGCTGCGTTTAAGGTGGAGGTGGGGTTACATCAAGGATCAGCTCTGAGCCCTTTCTTATTTGCAATGGTGATGTACAGGTTGACAGACGAGATCAGACAGGAGTCCCTGTGGATTATGATGTTTGCAGATGACATTGTGATCTGTAGTGAGAGTAGAGAACAGGTGGAAGAGACCCTGGAGAGATGGAGATACGCCCTAGAGAGAAGAGGAATGAAGGTCAGCAGGACTAAGACAGAATATATGTGTGTGAATGACAGGGAGGCTAGCGGAATGGTGATGATGCAAGGAGTAGAGGTGACGAAGGTGAATGAGTTTAAATTCTTGGGATCAATAGTTCAGAGTAATGATGAGTGTGGAATAGAGGTGAAGAAGAGAGTACAGGCAGGATGGAATGGGTGGAGAAGAGTGTCAGGAGTGATTTGTGACAGACGAGTACCAGTAAGAGTGAAAGGGAAGGTCTACAAGAGGGTAGTGAGACCAGCTATGTTATATGGGTTGGAGACAGTGGCATTGACAAAAAGGCAGGAGTTTGAGCTGGATGTGGCAGAGTTAAAGATGTTAAGATTTGCACTGGGTGTGACGAAGGTGGACAGGATTAGGAATAAGTATATTAGAGGGTCAGCCCAGGCTGGAAGATTTGGAGACAAAGCCAAAGAGGCAAGATTACATTGGTTTGGACATGTGCTGAGGAGGGATGCTGAGTATACTGAAAAAAAGATGCTAAGGATGAAGCTACCAGGTAACAGGAAAAGAGGAAGGCCTAAGATAAGGTTTATGGATGTGGTGAGAGAGGACATGCAGGTGGTTGGTGTGACAGAGCAAGATGCAGAGGACAGGAAGAAATGGAAACAGATGATCCGCTGTGGCGACCCCTAATGGGAACAGCCGAAAGATGATGATAATGAATTCTATTTATTTATTGCATACTAAAATTAATATATTCTCATTTAAATGCAATTCCAGTCACTTCCTTATGTGCAATATCACCCAATCTCACCTCTGTGTATAGTGTACTTTCAAGTGTTAATTATCTAGTAATCAGTGTTATCCAATGTAATAAATAGTGTACAAGCATGTGCGACAGCTACGTAGATATTTCGTTTTTTACTACAGTTATTGTTTCATTATTTAATACCTATCATGTCTGTCTTTTTGTGTTTGTTTTTCTCCTGTAAAAAACTGACACTCAAAATTTTGTTTAGGAAGCACTTGTGTTTCCTAAATGGCAAAGTTTCTTTGAATCTTTGAATATGGGAATGTCTAGGGACTTTTTTAACTTTGAAAAAAATTGGCCTCCAAATTCCTTCCTTTCTTGAAAGTAAAAATATCTTTATGTAGAACCCTGTTGCCTCTTTTCCAAAAGAGACTAGTTAAATGGACCCTTGTTGCAAGAGTTCTTGCAAGATGGGAGGAAGGAGAGAGTTTTGGTCTTTTGCAGGCTTTGGTATCCCTAAGAAGGGATGCCTTTCTCTGAACTGAAAGAAGTAACCTTTTTCTATGATGTTTAGTACCCACTGATCTGAGGTGATGAGTTTCCACTGGTTTAGAAAGGAAGGGAGTCTTCCTGCTAGTGGGACAGAGGGTGTGGGGGTAAAAAAGATGTGCAGAGTAACAACTGATCTCTTGGGGGGACAGAGCATTTGGAACCCCCAGGCCTAGGGCATTGTTCAAGGTGCCATTTTCTGTATTATCTAGACCTTTTTGCTTGGGAGAGGCTATCCCCTTATGTTGCCTTGGAGGCAGAGGCCAAGACCTAGAAGGATAATTTCTTTATATCCTTGGGTTGGAGACAAGTACAGTTCTTTCACAGTTTTTATTTGCTTCCTTTTTTTTTTTTTTATCTAATTAGTTGAAAATCCTTTCATCAGGAGAACTGAACAGAAATTCTTTATCCAATGGGGCATCCAGGAGTTCTGCTTTAACGTAGTAAGTTTCATGTTTTAGTGTGTTAAGTTATTCATGTTTTATTGTGCTATTAAACTCTTTTTTCACCGATCAAGACTACCGGTTTTGTCCTTGGTGGCTGTTTTTTATTTTTATAGTTATCATAGTGTTAACTTAGTAAGTGGCTGGCTCATCAGGCAAGTGTGCCTTGTGAATAACAGAGCAAGAAAAAGTGGCTGAAAAACAGGACTTTGTTTACTTTGTTAAACTTTTGGGTGGACTCTAAAGCATATACCCCAGTTTATAGCATTAATGATGTCCTTACATTCACCGCTGAAGTATTCATAATGCATTAGGTTCCCTGCCGTGGAAGCCTGACATCCAGCCAGTCTACCAAAACCTATTGTTGCTTTAAGCTATGTTGAATGTCACCCAAATGCTCCTCGTGCAGCATAGGGCATAAAGGTGACATTCAGGTGCCCCATCCACAGAACTTTTTTGCTGCCAATCTGAACGCTGTTTTTAACTATTGGTTCGTTTGCCTATGTCCGTTTTCTGCCATTTTTACTGCATTTTATTATTCTGGTGATTACTCCTGTTTTCTGAAGTCTGCACCATTGCAGATAAGTACCCAGTTGGGGTTTTGTTCTTTTTCTTGAATTTTTTTTGTGCTGTTTGGGTTAATGCCATCCAGGAAGGGGGAAACGCAAGTGTGGGAGACAGACTGCTCATAAAGACCACCATAACTGCCTTTTTTGCCTAGGAGCTTCTCATGACCATATGTCTTGTTCGACATGTCAGAGCTTCATCCCGAGAAACCCTTCATAGTAGGCTTTCTTCCCTTTCATTGTATTTTGAGAACCAGTTTCTTGCTAAAGATACAATGGAAGAACTTCCACTGTCCAGCCTCTGCTGGGTGTTTCTCCCGAGGTTGTTTTAAACCCATAGGTTTGCCTGGTTGTGTTGTCAGATTTCTCTGCCACAACCAGGTTGGAGTCCGGCAAGGATCTGGTTGGCAGCATGTCCAATGAGGTTTTGCAGGTGTCCATTTCGGATTTTCAGGGGGAACCATGTTTGATAGTTTCTGAGGGGTCAAGGGGGATTCTGCAGATTCTTCTTAGGGAAGAAGTTCCTACTATGGTTGTCAATTGCCATCCTGAGTCACAGCCTTCTCAGTTTTCTAGAATAGGCATTCCCTTAAAAAAGAAACAGAAAACTAAACATGTTTCTTCTGCTCCTAGGGATCCACAAAGTGAGTGGCAGGTCTTTACTCAGGGGTTATTTAATGCTTTACTGCCTTTAAGGCCTTCTCAAAGGGTTTTGGTTCCTGCTCCTCCTTGGTCCTCTTCTCCACTTAAAAGGCCCAGAGAACTGAATTCTTGGCAGGAAGAGTTGGATTCTGATAAAGAATCCCTTACTTATTTTACTCAGATTACTTCTCCTTTGCACTATGGGTCAGAGGAGGAGGAATCTAATAGTAGTCCTGATACTCCTTCTGAGGAAATTTCATTTGGAGAGAGAATCTCTAGGATGATGGAATTTTTTAAGTGGGATTGTGCTCAGGTCTCTAATACATAAGGGGTACTATGTGCTCAGGTGTCCGACATCCATAAGAGGTACTATAAGTTACTGCAGATGGAATCTCCTAAACCTGCAGCCACAGCCATTCCTCCTGTTTTGGCTGCTTAATTGAATGTTTTTTCCAATTCCTCTAAAGCGCCTGATTCTCTGCCCCCTGCTCCCAAGAAGCCTGATAGGAACAATCATGAGGCACCCTACAAAACCTTTTTGTTCAAATGTCTTGCTACTGATCCCTCTGTGGTGTCTGTAGCCTCTGATAAGCTGTCTCAGTTGCTTCATTCATCCAAGTTACTGCCTTCTGACAAGGAGAGCAGAACCATGGACAGGATGGGCAAGAAGGTTTATACTTCTATTACCCTAGCTTTTAAGGAGAGAAGGTTGGATGATGTGCGGATAGTGAATCATGAAGTGCAGTGGATTAGCAAGGAGGAAGTAAGGATAGCTATGAAGAGGATGAAGAACAGAAAGGCTGTTGGTCCAGATGACATACCTGTGGAAGCATGGAGGTGTTTAGGTGAAATGGCAGTGGAGTTTTTAACTAGATTGTTTAATGAAATCTTGGAAAGTGAGAGGATGCCTGAGGAATGGAGAAAAAGTGTTTTGGTACCGATTTTTAAGAATAAGGGTGATGTGCAGAGTTGTAGTAACTACAGGGGGATTAAACTGGTCACAGCATGAAGTTATGGGAAAGAGTAGTGGAAGCTAGGTTAAGAAGGGAGGTGATGATTAGTGATCAGCAGTATGGTTTCATGCCAGGAAAGAGCACTACAGATGCGATGTTTGCAATGAGAGTGTTGATGGAGAAGTACAGAGAAGTTCAGAAGGAGTTGCATTGAGTCTTTGTGGATTTAGAGAAAGCATATGACATGGTGCCTAGAGAGGAGTTGTGGTATTGTATGAGGAAGTTGGGAGTGTCACAGAAGTATGTAAGAGTGGCACAGGATAATGTAAGAGGGTAGTGTGACAGCAGTGAGGTCTGTGGTGGGAGTGAAGGATGCGTTTAAGGTGGAGGTAGGATTACATCAAGGATCAGCTCTGAGCCCTTTCTTATTTGCAATGGTGATGGACAGGTTGACAGACGAGAACTGACAGGAGTCCCCGTGGACTATGATGTTTGCAGATGATATTGTGATCTGTAATGAGAGTAGGGAACAGGTGGAGGAGATCCTGGAGAGGAGGAGATATTCTCTAGAAAGAAGAGGAATGAAGGTCAGCAGGACTAAGACAGAATATATGTGTGTGAATGAGAGGGAGGATAGAGGAATGGTGGGGATGCAGGGAGTAGAGGTGGTGAAGGTGGATGAGTTTAAGTACTTGGGATCAACAGTTCAGAGTAATGGTGAGTGTGGAAGAGAGGTGAAGAAGAGAGCACACGCAGGATGGAGTGGGTGGAGAAGAGTGTCAGGAGTGATTTGTGACAGACGAGTACCAGTAAGAGTGAAAGGGAGGGTCTACAAGAGGGTAGGGACCATGTTATATGGGTTGGAAACAGTGGCATTGACAAAAAGGCAGGAGTCAGAGCTTGACGTGGCAGAGTTGAAGATGTTAAGATTTGCACTGGGTGTGACGAGGATGGACAGGATTAGGAATAAGTATATTAGAGGGTCAGCCGAGGTTGGAGGTTTGGAGAAAAAGCCAGAGAGGCAAGATTACGTTAGTTTGGACATGTGCTGAGGAGGAATGCAGAGTATAATGGGAAAAAAATGCTAAGGATGAAGCTGCCAGGTAACAGGAAAAGAGGAAGGCCTAAGATAAGGTTTATGGATGTGGTGAGAGAGGACATGCTTGGTGGTGGTGTGGTTGGTGTGACAGTGCAAGATGCAGAGGACAGGAAGAAAAGGAAACAGTTGATCTACTGTGGCATCCCCTAACGGGAGCAGCCGAAAGAAGAAGACGATGACCCTAGCTTTTAACGCAATTACTTATCAGATCCATGTTTCTAGGTATATGTTGGCTCTTTTTTCTCAGGCTTGTCAGCTTTTTTTCTGATCTTCCAGACTCAGAGTAAATCTTCTGTTCTTTCCTTGCTACGCACTTCCTCTCAAGTAATTTGTCATTCTATCAAATGTAGTTATGATGCAGCAGATGCCTCTTCTAGGGCTGCTGCTTTTGGTTCAGTAATGAGGAAGTGTTCTTGGCTTAGGCTTCAAGCCTTACCTGATGAGAGTAAGGCTAAGTTGATGGCTGCTCATCTGGATAATAAACAAACCAGCAGCTACTGCACCAAACAAAAGTTTAAGTCTCTTCAAGTACAAGGGGAAGGTCTTACAGGAGCTTAAACATGTGTTCGTTTCTCCCGTGCCTACTTTTCAGAGAAACTACCCTTCTAAGCTGGCCTTAATTTGTAGGCAATCTCACCCTCCTGCTAAGGTAAAAAGGGTGGTAAACGGGCTCCGATTGCTAAGGCCACTCAGACTGGCGGGATTCAGAAGCCTTCCTTTCCTGACAAACCAGGGGCTATCTGACTATCTGCCTCTTCCCAGCCACATTCCTCTTTCCCTTTCTCTTCTTATTTGGCTTTGAATCACTCAGGATTATTGAGTTCTGTCATTCATTCATCATGGATACTTCATGGTGTGGACATCCCATCCCCTTTTATGGGCATTCCTTGTCCTCCTTGGGAACAACATTTTTCCCCAGAGACTCTTCAATATCTCTTGTCTTAGGGTACTATTCAAGAGGTGTCTATGTCCTAAAGGAGGAAGGGGTTTTATTCAAGAATGTTTCTACAACCCAGAAAAGAGGGTACTTGGGGACAGATTCTCAACCTCTCTCATCTAAACACTTATCTGCAGGTGCCTTCCTTTCAGATGTTGTCCCTTGAGACAGTTTCCTCTCTTGGTTTGTCAGGCCTTTCTAGTGTCTCCTGATCTCAAGGATGCTTATTTCCATATTCAGATGCATCCTCTTTTCTGGAAGTTTGTGTGTTCTCTTTTGCTTCCTGGCATTTTCAGTTCTGTGCTTTGGCCTTTCTACTACCCCAAGAGTGTTCACCAAATACCTCGCTCCTGTGATTGCTTTTTACAGGCTTGAACAAATTCAAATATTTTCTTACTTGGAAGACCAGCTGATTCAGGCATCCTCTCTGGAGATCCTTTTGCAAAATCTTTGTTTTGCCATTTCTATTCTTCAGAGCCTGGGATTCACGATAAACATTCTGGGTTGCAGGATTCAGACTATGCCAATGCTGGCATCCCTGCCTCCTCCAAAGGTCTTAACTCTAATTTCTTACTTTAAAGCTCTTCTTCCCCTGGCCTCCATTACAGCCATGGAGTTTCTGAGGACTCTGGGTTTCACGTCTTCTACCATTCCAATGCTCCCTCTGGCCAAACTCCACACGAGGAAGTTCCAGTGGTTTTCTGAAACTGGTGTGGCTTCAACATGTGCATCCTCAAAACTTTACAGTTTCTCTTCTTCTTCCTTGTCTCAAGAAGGAACTTATCTGTTGGATTCAGCAGTTGTCTCTGTATCCAGGGCTCCCTTTCCACCCCCTCCCTTCCCTCTCAGAATCTGTTCACAGACGCTTCAGATATGGGATGAGGAGCAACTTTTGACTCTCTGAAGGTACACAGGGAGTGTGGTTGCCTCGTCAGAAGAAGCGCATCAAAGAGACGAGAGCTCTTATGCTGGCTCTTCAGGCCTTTTATCCTCTTTTGTCTCCAGGGCCTCTCCAAGTATTCACAGACAATACTACAGTCATGTGGTATATCAACAAACAAGGGGAAACAAGATCTTACCTTCTTTGCTGGTTGGCACTTCTAGTATGGGAATGACTCTTCAGGCAGGTTATATTCCTTCAGATCAGAACATTGTGGCAAACACTCTGAGCAGGTCCTGCACTCACTCCCATGAATGGATACTTCACAGGGATGTGTTTCTGGACATTGTTCACCAGTGGAATCTGACAGTGAGAGAGTGCTGCATACTTTGGATGTGCAGACAGCTCAGATTTTATTTGGATAAGACTAAAGCTATCAGAAAACCTGATTAATTGGTTGTTTCCTTTCATCCTAGGTCTTTAGGATTAGCCGTTTCCAAGCAAACTATTTCTACTTGGATTTCAAAGGTTATTTCTTTTTGTTACACTTTTCATGGCAAGAGAACAGTGTACAATTTAGCTTTAAGTAAAGATAGCCAGTACACTTTTTTGTAGGGCTCAACGTTAATATTTTCTGAAAGTATGCAAGCTGTTTTACATATCTGTGATGGGAAGATAAATAAGAAAAGAGCAGACAGCAATCAGTGATAGTGGGTGCACAGGCTTTAGCATGGGTAACCTTGCATTTAGATTAGATAATGACTGTAGGTGCAGCAATCCATTTGGGGCAATTCTTCCCTTCTAGAGGGTTAAAGTTCATGTTTTGAAAATGTACATAGTTTTGTGTGTTTGTTCCAAGTTAGTAGGGGATGGGGGTGTATTATATTTAGTTTTTTTCTTTGAGAGTTTTTGTTAAAACAAGAAGTCTTGAAAATGCGACATAGGTTTAATCGAAATGAGAAGAAATATTGTATAAAAGATCAGCCTGCCAAACAATAGTATATGCATGTAACACAAAAGTTAGAAATACACTTTCAAAAATTGTCATGTATAATAGGTGGGAACAATAGCTTTTTATCACGATAGATAGATTTTATTCAGGAACTTCATCAGAAACTGTAACGAAAGTGCTAAAAGGTGGTGCCATAGTTTATTTAGCTGGTCCTTTGGTCCTGAGCAGTGCCTCCAAGAATAAGTGTTTTTCTAGTGTGTATTTCTTGGCATTTGGATTGCTGGTTTGGAGTTAATTGGTCCAAGGTGTTTGCATTTACAAAATCCAGGAATCTTTGGGCCTGAATGTTAGGGGTCATGTATGACTCCCAGTTTATACTGAGGTAGTTAAAGTTGCCCAGGAGTATGGTGCTAGGTTGAATGTCTCTAGTACATTTATGCACTAAAGTTTTCCTGGGTTATAGAGTGGGACCTACAGCTTGCTAGGATATGAAATGGTATTTTTCCTAAGGTAATTTGGACGTGGAGAAGCTGATGTGCATCACACTGATGGGCCCAGACTTGAGGTGTGCTCGTTTTTAATGTAAAAATTAAAGCAAATGTGTAAGGAATCCTCTTCTTTTTGCAGATTTGTCTTCAAGGCCAAAAAAATCTAAGTTCAAAGTAGAGCCTTACACAGAGATTACATTTGCCTGGAAGAACAATGATGTACTCAACAAAGACGGCCTGGTCCACCTGTACGTCCAGGTAAATGAAGTGAGAGACTGTTTTGCAAAGGAGATCTATATGTAGGTGCACAACTCTCAACCTTCTAGAAATCTCAGATATTCTCATCTGGTCTTTAATATGTTAATGATAAGGTTAGTGCAATACAAGGCCTTCAGATCCTTCTCCAACTTTGTCTGTACATAGTCAGACGATGCAAAGTAAGCAAAAGACCTGGTAGTCAATGTGAGTCATGGGAGAGGTAACTAATGCACAGACCATAAAGTAAGGTACTCAATGAAAGCATAGCAGTACGCCAGTTCAGAGTTCCAATTTTTACCATTTATGCAGACATGCATATTACTGCTAGCAGAAGGAGACAATATGACTGACAATTTTGCCCTTGGTCTAAGGCAAACACCATGAAGCTGTTCCACCTGGCCTTATTTCTCCTCCTTTCCTGCATATGTTCTAAGTATGTCTTAAGTGAGATAAATAAATTCCCCTTTGATGTTTGATTCCCACTTGATTTTTATTTTGTTCAAGTATGACTGTTCAATGCATTTTATCTCAGTTTTCTAAGCAATATATGTTTGAGCAACATTAGTAGGCTTGAAATGCATTGAATTTTAAGGACTTTGATTGCAACATCTTGGAGAAAAATCAAGACCAATTATTTTTTAAACACTCGCTATTTAAGTGTTAGCAGCCTTGGAGAAATGCTTCTTTTTCCAACAATTTTTTCTCCACTTATCAAACAGCAACTTAGAGGAGATATAGCAAGGCATGCTATTTCTCATGTGTATCCAAAACAACCCAAGGGTAGTTGTGTGAAGGTCAGAGACAGGGCTTTGTTATAGGCTTACTTCCATGCATTACACTACCCAAAAAGCCAGACACCATCCTCACCTTGTAGGGGACACCTTGGCCTTATCTCTGGTCTCCACCAGAAATTTACAGGTATAGCACACATCTCAGGACACATGCCTTCCCAACACTCACCATGTGACAGGTAAAGTACAGTTGTATACACTTACCATAAATGTAAATGTTAGAGTGTATCCACTGTTGCAGTCATCACATTTCGGTTTATCTGCTTGCAGTAGCCCTCAGTCGGCCTGATTATCAAAGTCTTGGGTCCTGCGTCCGTTGCAGTTTCATCTTCCATTATATCAGGTAGTCAGGGGTATAAAGCATGCAGCCGATGCCATTACATCAGTTTTTCTTGCCCCAGATGTCAAGTGCTCCCATAATGGGAAGCAATTAAATATATATATATATATATATATATATATATATATATATATATATATATATATATATATGCAAGGTTATACCTCCAACAAAAAAGCAAATACACCAAAAAGCATAGTAAAGGAGAATAGCGGTATATCCAAAAGAAGTCAGGGGGCTGGCTGGATGGAGGGTAACTAGGACTGCAACAGTGAATACACTCAAACATCTACATTTATGGTAAGTGTACACAACTGTACTATGTTCTTCGTGTTTCACTGTTGCAGTCATCACATTTGGGTATATTCCCAAAGCTAAGGATGAGAGGAGGAATTTAGATGGCATTTGGACCAGCTATAATGTCCTGCAAGACTGCAGTGGCTAAACCAACTCTGGATTTAGAGAAAATTGGCAAATGGTAATGCTTGGTGAAATTATGTACAGAACTCCAGGTAGCAGCTTCTAGGATGTTCCTGGTAGGGACACCACTGAGAAAGGCTGTAGAGGTAGATGCAGCCCTGGCTGAGTGTGGTCTTATCCCCTGTGGGGTAGGTTTTCCGTGGTGCTTTTAACAGAAATGAATGCAATGGCCCATCCATTTAGAAATGGTTTGCTTTAAAATGGCCTTCCCCTCTGCCCCTGCAGCAAATGCCATCAGCAGTTTTTCAGATTTCCTTTGAGGTTTAGTCCTGTCCAAGTAAAATCTAAGTTGTCTGTGCACATCTAAGGAGTGCAGTATCCATTCCCCTTTGTTCTGTGGATTAGAAAAGAAGGTTGGCAAATGAATGGACTGATTAAGAGCCACACTGGATACTACCTTGGGCATGAAGGAGGGATTGGTCCTGAGGGACACCCTGTCCGCATGAAAGATGATGAAAGGCTCCACTGCCATAAGGGCCTGCAATTCAGATACCCTTCTTGCTGAAGTGATTGCTAAGAGGAAGGCTGTTTTCCAAGAAAGGAATTTTAACTCTGCACTTGCAGCTGGCTCAAAAGGAGGTTGAGTGAGTTTTTCCAATACAAAGTTAAGGTTCCAGGCTGAAGTTAGGGCTCTCCTGGGTGGTCTTAGGTTTTTGGCTCCTCTGAGGAACTGCTAGAGCAGTGGATGAGAGAAGAGGGGCGGTTCTGTGTTGCAATGAGCTGAAATGGCTGAGGCATGAATTTTGATGGGGGAAAAAGAAAGGCTCTTGTGAAGTATCTCAGTTAAGTATTGAAGAATATGAGGTAAATTGGGCGCTGCTCTGCCCCATCCCTTGAGTTTGGTTCCAGGAAAAGAATCTTTTCCATTTTTCAGCATAAGATTTTCTAGTGCTAGGCCTCATTGCTTCCAAAATGGCATCCAACACTTGTTTACTGAGGGAAGGTAACGGAGAGATTAGGCAATTAGCCAGGCTGCCAGGTTCAGGGTTTGAAGCTGAGGATGCAGAATCTGGTCCTCCTGCTGGGACAGCAGGGTAGGGGTCTGAGGCAGGTGCCATGGAGCCAGCAGTGACATACTGCGCAAGAGGGGGTTACCAGTGTTGACGTGGCCAGTCTGGTGCAATCAGTATCATCCTTGGTTTGTCCTGTTTGATCTTTAGTAGTACTTTGGAGAGGAGAGGCAGAGGAGGAAAGGCATAAACTGATAGATTTTTTCCAGTTGAAGGACAGGGCATCCACTTTCCAAGCTTGTTTGTGGGGAGTCCTTGTCCAATTGGTAGTTCTGGGGGGAGGCAAACAGGTCTATATCTGGGCTCCCCCATTTGTTTATCAACATGTTGAAAGTCTTTGGTTCCAGTTTCCACTCATGTGGGTCCATGAGATTTCTGCTTAGTTCTTCTGCCAGTGTATTTAGCTTTCCTGGCAGGAATTGAGCCTGTAGATGCACTTGGTAGCTCAAGGCTGTGTTCCACAAAGTCATGGCTAGTCTGCAGAGGGGGTATGAATGGGTACCCCCAGCTTATGTACCACATAACAGTGGTGTTGTCCATCTTTACCATTAATTGCCCTGGATGAATGTGGTCCTTGAAGGCTGTCAGAGCATTCTGTGCAGCTAACATTTCTTTTTGATTGATATGCAGGTGCATTTGACTTGGGTTTAATTTGCCCTGAATGCACTTCCCTGCCAGGTGAGCCCCCCATGCATAGTCTGATGCGTCTGTTGTTAGGGTTTGGGTGGCAGGGGGTAGAGTGAATGGTAGACCCTTGTTTTGGTGGCAGGCCTATGCCCACCAAAGGAATTCTAACTGTAGACAAGGTATGATAGGAATCATTGCTTCTAGATCCTGAGAATGCTGACACCACAGGCGTTTTAGATACCACTGTAGTTTCCTCATATGCAGTCTTGCATATGGAATTAGGAGAATGCAGGAGGCCATGAACCCCAAGGCTTGCAGTACTTGCCTTGCAGATATAGCAAGGTTTTTGAGGCCATTAGTTTGAAGTAAGTTGTCAAATGAATTTGTTTCTTTGGTGTGAGGAAAGCCATCTGGGAAGTTGTGTTCAAGCTTGCTCCCAGGAATATAATTTGTTAACAGTGTACAAGATGTGATTTATTTTCGTTTATGATGTACCCCAGACAAGTTAGCACCTTTTGTACAAATGCCAGATGATTCAAAAGTATGTCCTGGCTTTCTGCCTGAATTAGACAATCGTCCAGGTATGGGTACATTTGAATATTTCTTTGCCTGCAAAAATCAATGACTGGAGCTATGCACTTTGTGAATACCCTGGGCACAGTAGATAAGCCAAAGGGCAGTGCAGAGAACTGATAATGCATGTAGCCTGCTTTGAAGCACAGGTATCTTCTGCAAGATTCCCTGATTGGGATGTGCAGGTAGGCTTCCTTTAGATCCAGTTTTGCCAACCAGGCAGCCTTGCCTAGCATAGGAAGTAACTGGTGAAGGGTTAGCATCTTGAATTTTGGGATCACCAAAAAGGTGTTTAGGATAGAAAGGTCCAGGATAGGATGTCATGAGTGGTCTTTTCTGGTACAAGGAAAATCTGGAGTAGAAACCTTGTCCCTTTTCCTCTTCTGGTACAATTTGAATAGCTCTTATGCTTGAGAGAGAGAGTACTTGCTTTTGAGCCTCTGCCCACAGATTTGGGAGTAGATCTGGCCAACTGTTTGGGGTTGTAACATGTGGAAGTGAAATCTGTATCCTTGGGAAACTATATTTATTTGTCCTTGGTAATGAGTTCCCAGTTTTATGTCTGCAGAGCAATCTTTCCCCCCTAAAGGAGCAGTCAGTTGAGAAGGGCTTGGAAGTTTTAAAGTTAAGTCATTGAGACAGTTTACCATGGGGGGGTCTTATTACTCCCTGATTTAGAAGTGGGAAACCACTGCTTAGTCCTGTGAGTACCCTGGGACTGAAGCCTGGGTGTTCTGCTGGTTCTGGGTTTGGGCTGAGAAGGCTTGGAAGAGGCAGGAAAGGACCAATGCCTACTAAATCTTAGAGGCTGTACTTGTAGGAAATCTTTCACAGTTTGCATAGATTTAGCTTTTTCCTCCATCTTTTTAAGTACTACTTCTGCTTTGCTGCCAAACAGGCATTCCTGATTTAAGGGAGCATCCAGCAATTTAGCTTTAACATGATCTGGCAAAGATTGCTCCTTAAGCCAAGCATGCCTTCTAAGTACAGACCCACTGACAGCAGCCCTGCAAGATACCTCTAGTGAATCAAAACCACATTGCAAAGTAAGTTTTCCAACTTGTTCAGGAGAATGCATCAAATCCTTATTTTCAGCACAGTCGGGAATCAACATCATTTTCTGTTTAAGCAATCCAATAATATGCTGTTGATACTTTAACATATGAAACTGGCAGTTTAAGGCCCTAATAGCCAAGGTTGCAGAAGTGTATACCTTCTTACCCCATCTATTAAGCACCCTGGAATCTCTATCAGAGGGGGTAGGATTTTTGGCAGTAGTAGCTTTAATGCCCTTGGGTCCCTGAGACAATCTCAGGATCCACAGTAGGATTTTTAAAAAGGAACTTGTGAGAGTCAGGAACCCTGTAATACCTATCAGGGAGCAGGAGGTAAAGAGTCAGTGGCCAAGCTAGATTCCAAAAAGGCATAATCAACAATGTCTAGTACAGGGGGGATAGCTAAAGGTCTGGGCTGGGGCAGGAGTAAGAAATCCCTAAGCTTCTTTTTAGAATCAGAGTAATCTTGGCTTTCCCAGCAAAAATGCTCCCTAAGAGTATGCAAGGTTTCACCAAAAGAGAAATCCTCTGGAGGGGAAGCAGCGGGAATAGAGTCCTCTGCATCAGAATCCTCATAGGTAGATAAGGGTAAATCCTGGTCATCAGAGGAAATAGAAATTTCAGAATCCTGATCAGAAGTATCATAAGCAAATTCAGTCCTAGGTCTCTTAGAGGGGGAAGGTTGGCTTCCCCTGAATAAAGTAATAAGGTCTTTAGCCATTCTTATTTGTTGTTTAGGCATAGAGGCCTGACCATGCGGTCTAGGCGTCAGTTTTCTAGGCATGGTTCGAGTTTTAGGCCTTGAAGAAGAAGATGGCATCTGTTTAATATGCAAGTCAGTAGGCCTGAATACACCCTCAGAAGCCAGTTCCTGCACAGCGGCTCCGGATCCATGCAAGGTAGACACATCCGCAGGGTCCACAGCTGAAGCATCTCGTGGCATACCGGACTCCGAATGGGTCTCAGTAGAGGCCTGCGAATCTGAAGCAGCGGGTATCAGGGGCTGCGAAAGTGCCTCACTGAGTACCGGCAAACTGGCGACTAGCTTAGAAGCATCGTTGGCAGCTTTGGACCTAGGCAGCCTGTCTCTGTCTTTATCTTTGCATTTTTTCGGAATGTCAGTAGTCGGATGGCTTACTGAAGACATATCTGGATAACTGAACCGAGCACCAAAATATTTAGAAGCGTAAATATACAGACGACGAACAGTTCATTGTTTAAATAAGGCACAAAACCGACAGCGAGGTACGTCGTGGTCAGGGCCTAGGCAAGGAATACAGTGCGAATTAAAATCTTTATGAAGTATTTGCTTTCCACAATAAATACAATTATTGACTTTTACTGACATCGGTTTAGAGCAAGAAAACGTTTCCCCTATGGGGTACTTAGCTTTAGTTGAAGACTTCGGTTCTGAAACTCGAAAATGAAAATTTCAGGAGTCGGCCGACCGGCACTTGCGAAGTGCTTCTGCTTCGGGCACCGCACAGCAAGAAAGACTGATGTAATGGCATCGGCTGCATGCTTTATACCCCTAACTCCCTGATGTCATGGAAAATGAGACAGCAACCGACGCAGGACCCAAGACTTCGATAATCAGGCCAACTGAGGGATACTGCATGCAGATAGATAACCCAAATGTGATGACTGCAACAGTGAAACACGAAGAACATCAGGGTTAACCTCCTTAGTCTTCTTTCTTTCTGGCTGGTACCGCCAGCATCTAGGGACACTAATCTAACCTGGGTCTTCTGGACTGCAGTCATGGCTTCTCCTCACTTCTGCTCTCTCTATGCCACAGAGCTGGTTAACTCAAATGAGAGTATATAATTAAGGGAAAAAAAATTGTGCAGGCTTCTTTGTATTATCGCATGAAACTCATTAACTTCAGCACACATTTATTAAGATTTCTGTACTCAATTAAGTGGATTTGTGTAACTGCAGTTAAGTCAGCGTGTATGGAGCTGCTGGGGTCTGTTAAGACAAAGAAAACCTGAAAAGGCATCTATAATATCCAGTCGTGGAAGGAAATCAGGTTATGTCTTACTAACAATCGGAAGCACGTAGCTCCAGTATACAGATCAAATGCTTAGATCAATGCAATGAGGATGCTATGAGCAAACAGCCAGAGTGCCATCATTCAAAGTCCTGAAGCCAGTTTGCCGAGTGCAGGGTAATTTATATTCTGCCAAGGCAATCAAGTTTCTTCAGGATTTTGGAGAAAGCAGACATTAGACAGACAGACTGAGAATTCATTTGATTTTATTTTACTTTTATTTTATTTTAATTTATATTTGTTTACCGGGGTAGTGCATTGATCAATACTGACTGAATTCAGGCACAGTTTGGGTGAAATACAAAACATTTTACAAACAAAAAATAAATGTAAGCAATAACAGAATAGTTCAGACTAATTACACAGAAAAATTGCGTATATACATTCCAGTAAACAAGCATAGTACAATGTACATCCAAGTAGAGTGCAATGTACAGTATATACATTACTTTCTAAACTGTCAAGCTTTAGTGACTCTAGAGAGACGAGAAGAAACTCGGAAAGGAGCTAGATTACATGGTATGCCCAGTGTTGAAGTAAGAGCATTAGGCCTGGATGAAGAAGTGTTTTTCAGTTGCATTGGTGGCCTTAGGTTGCTCATGGATACTTCCTTCAGTAGGATAATATGCCAAACAGTACACCATGGTTAAGGCAAAAATTAAAACTGTGCTGTAGAGATCTGTTAGTAAGTATTCTAAAAATTTTAAGGAAGTGATGATGGAGTCAATGTGCATTAATCAGCTGCTTAATCAGATCTGAAACCTGTATAGCTATTATCAAGTGGAAGAGGAAGTAGCTGCATCTATGTTAATTGTATGAAAAAACAGGAAGGAAGGCAGAAGTGAAGGTCATGGAAATCAGACCTAAACAGAAATTAGCCATCCATATGTGTGCAGTCAGGAGTCAATCTACCAATAGATATGCATGGAAAGGGTCCAATTCTCTTCCAGTGAAGTTGTACTTCTTGCCATTACCCAAATGGGTTGGCCAGTGGGTGTCTCTCTCACCAGTGAATAAAAAGGTCCTTATGTCATTATGCAGCCTTTGTACATAAATTACATGGAGAAACACACCACAGTAGCTTGTCAGCCAAACCAATCTTTCATAGAGGTTAGATACTGCCACTCGATAACAGGATTTACTTCAAATCAACTGTCTGGTGACCACCCCCCCCTCCCCCCAAACCTTTGGGTGAAGTTGTTTCAGGCAGTAAACACACTAAGTCTCTTAAGTGATACAATGTCGTTTAAATAAACAAAGTCTCTGGCTCACAAATCTTTGCTAAGAAGAACAGTTCTGTATTCTAATCACCAGGACTTCTACTTGCAATACCAAATTCCCACTAAGTATTCCCATATTGCAGACAACTGACGTACCATTCTGTGGCTATACCAAATCTTATAAAGTCCTACTAACATTTATTACCTGTGACTGTAGGAAGTGAAACAGTCTCTAATTTCTGCCTCTATGTATCTTCCCATTGTCCATGCTTACCCTCTTCAGATATTTCACTTAACAGCTCTAGTGTGTTAAGTAACCCTATCGTTGTCTACCAGTACCATCTGCTAGACATTTTCCAGTGGAACCATCATTGTATTTCACAACACAGAGACTAAGGATTTATTCTGGACATTATCAACAAATGATTAAGATGCCTCAGAGGCAAGGGAAGGACACAAGCTAATTTATTATTGAGTTAGTCCGACTTGGCTAGTGGCCTCTTTTCAGGTGAGACTCAAGGTGGTACTTATACTACTAGAAGAAATTTGGCCAGGGCACTGGGGAACTTCCCCTACCCTTTTTGACAGGTGCTGTGGGATCTGTTGCATGCACCTAAGCTACCACCAGCTCAAGCAGATGGGACCTCAGTTTAACATGCCATTCAAAGGATGACTGACATGGCTACAGGCTTGGCAATATCAGTTTTGGTATATCTACCCAAAGCAACTTCTATTATGCTCCAGTCACCCAAGAATGACAACAGTGCTAAGTTCATAGGTTAGTACTGTGACAACTTGTAGGACATTTTAAGCCTAGCCAATTATCCAATTTGGTGCTTCAAATTAACCTGTTCCACTGAAGTTAGATTCACCTATCCTTTTTCAAAATTTCTCTTTATATATTAAACTACTGATAATTACTAGATCAAAATGTAAATATTTGGAGGCTCCCATGCACTAAGATAAGGCATTTAGGAGCTACCTATGTCCATTAATAGTACTTTAAGTACTTAAATATTTAAATGCATACCCACTAATCATTGTAAAATTTAAAAGGTAGTAAACCTCAACACCAAGGAAGGAATCTGTAAAATAGAGGAGAACAGGATATAGAACTAATATTATAAAAGTGCTACAAGTATAAACAGTACAATGATACATGCCCAAATTAGAACAAGTAGCTGATTCAACAGGACCATGGCAAGGTAAACAAAGGACATCCTGCCAGAAGTTTCCAAACAGGCCCTTAGAACAGCCAGTAGCTTATCTGATGACCCAAATGGCCCAATCAGGGACATAAGGAGTCAAAAGCTCTTTCAAATAAACAAGACCCACTTTGTGCAGTACACTGTAACTCTGCTTTAAGTCTGCATAGACCCAGCAGCATCACTGTATTACAACAAGAATGGAAATTGCTAATCAAACCTAGTATAGAATTCTGTAGTTACAGGAGGTGTTCCAGATCCCCCTTTGACAGCCCAAGGTAATGAGTGCTGCAATAATCCAGTCTAGACAGTAATAAGGCATGGGTAAATGTAGGCTTGATCCAAAGGCTAAACAAAGTTTCAGATCTGGGAATTTTCTTTAGCTGAGAGCAGAAAGTTTTATCAACACCCAAGAGTTAGTACTTCACCGTTAGTCTGACACCAAGAATCGTACTTAGGTCATGCATAAGATACAAATTCCAGTCAATTACATCCATAAATTAAGTGAGAAAGCACAGGAGGATATGGAGAATATACAGTGATTGTACCAGTAATATATTGGTCTCTTCTGAGTTTAGCTTAGGATGACTGAGTCAGCATCATCCAGTGCAGAATGGACTCCTAGTAATCTCCAGGTATGGTGTATTTTGGCACAGATTCCTGGGCGAAGGACAGGTAAAGCAAAGTATCGTTACCAAAAGAAATACAAGCTAAACCTGTCTCTCAAACTTCTTGAAGCAGCAGCATTCCAGTAGGAAGCTATTGGAGAAGGTAATACCACAAAGCACACGGCAAGTAGCTTGAAAGGTAACAAGCAAAACAACCAAGCATGATGCAAGTGAAACCACAAGATTCACTAAGATGCTTTAAAATGATACCATAATCAACCAAATGTCATCAAGAGATTGAGAAGGATCAAATTAGAATACAACCTTTAAATTCTGACAATGAGGGATCACTAACAACACAAATTAGGATTGTAAAAATTTGACTCACATGGGTCAAAGAGATTTTAATAAGGAATATATCTACACATAAGGAAGCTTAGAGAAATGTGTTAATTCTCAAGGAGTTTCACATCAAAGGATCTTTTTTGAAAAGGGGGGAATCTAAAACTTCTTTCAAGAAAATTGTCACTTAGAAAGGAAAGAACAATCTGGAGAACATCTGATCCTACTGAATCAAGACAAGATTTAACTATCCCAGGTGGACCAGGATCCAGCCTGCAAGTAGGACGCAGAGATGAAACCACATTCATGACCTCATCATAGTCAATATAGCCCAACAAAAATCACATCTTTCCAATATTCTACAAATGCACTAGGGAAGGAGAACCTGGCTTTGGCACCCTTAGCCACGCAACATTTTAGCTGCCTCACATCAAAAAAGTGAAAATGCTTTACAAGTTGTAAAACAGGCTAACCTACTCACTGCTCAGAACAGCTCAGCTGGATACTATAATGTGGATGAAATCTTACTGGTCAAACAAGATGCCTTCATACATGACATTACTATCTGGTGTACAGAATAATGAACATCCCAACTAAGCGTGTCCTTAAGCAGGCCTATCCTTTCCCAGTGATGATCCAGCCATCATCCCATTATATGCATTGGAGCTCCTAGACAAACTATGGCTCCTGATTATCAGCAGATCTAGCACATACAAAAATTAGGAGTACATCATCCATACCACTAGCCACAAGCCTATTACAGGTTAGGATAAGTCAGTCTAGATGCTCAGTACTGTGAAAAACAATGTTCACTGTACATGTAGGATCCTGTCAAACAAAATCAGTAAAACATGCACTTAAACATAAAAGATGGAAGCAGGATGCAGAATTTACAGTGAGAAATAAAGCAAACTGGGCCTTGGAGCACAAATTGATGAAAAGCCCCCTAAGAATTTAAATCACCAAATACAATAAAAATAAAACTGATATTTTCGTTCTGTTTGAAAGTTGCATTCTAAAATCTATCACTGCAATTTGTTTACGAAATTTAATCATTGCACTGCACAGCCCTCACAAAAAACATAAGTCCTCACCTGCAGCTGCCATGCCAATAAAGACAGATGCTGTGTAGAAAGACCAGGTAAATGGTTGAATAAAAGTGGCAATGTAGGCACTGTAAAAAAAAAAAAAAAAAAAAAAAAAAAAAAAAATAGATTACACAGTCATGCATAACTTATAATACTTAACCCAAACAAAAGGAAAAACAGTGCAGGGAGCACCGAAAGTGCCGACTATGCCAATACATAAACTGCAGCACTCCAGAGGCAAAAATCCACTACTGAAAGCTTAAAACCAACGATTTTCAATCCTTTAGTAGCACAAATACACCAATACAAAGTAAAAAAGTATAAAAACATTAAACGCTTAACTGTAATCACTGCGTTTTTCATCTCAAGAACATTGAGACTTCCTCAGATAATACTGTGACGTTAGTTTCATAACACTGTATAACTTATAATACTTATACATTTTATCCAGCTGTGTGACACAGACATTTATAGGAGTGTTACAAATTGTTTGGAAATAAACGGCTCACCTTATGCTTACTGTCTATCCTTCAAATGAAAGTAGCACAGTAATATGTTTACTGTAAAAACACAAGAGCCTAGAATCAGAAATGCATCCAACTCCATCAGAGTTCCCAGTTATGTGAACATTTTCATTTTATTTCTCAGCATTGAGAGTACCCCTCAACGGTCAAACTTAATACATAGACTCCACCAAACCTTACTCATATGGGCCTCTGTTGCCTCTAAGTGCACAGACTCCACGAGATGAAAGTTATGTGCTTACCATAACAATAGAAGCTCTCTTTACCCTAGAGAATGCTGACGTCTGTGTGGTCACTGAGACATGTTTTAAAGCCACAGACAGTACATAAACAGTACTAGGATATAATGCCTAGCAGTACTATTGCTGGCAAACATTAGGACTCTGCAAGTAAAACCTTCCCAGGTTACTAAGCACCCTCCCCATAACCCATAAGGTACTGCAATGCAACGCCTCCATTTCTTTAGTGTGATGCACAAAGGCCTCTATAAATATGAATAATAAGAGAAAGGTGAGACATGAGGCCAGCTACACCAGAGGAGAGAAAGGTAAATAGCTATACTGTAAGAAGGTAGCCCAACTACTACAGGTTAGTTATTACAATTAAGTACATGGATTTCATTATGGATAAGAGAAGGTCCACCTTGAATAACAGCATGAGACAGTCTAATGTAAATCCTCCTTGGTGGTCTTCCTGTGGAAGCATTCTTCATATAAAGGTAACCCCAAAGTAAGATAGACGTCACATCCAGGTTACAGTTCTTTCTAAAAATGTTCAGACTGGAGCAATTAGCTATTGCACAAGTATTACCAAGAGCTGTGCTTCAAAAAAAGCTACAGATGTTAACACCTGCTCTAGTGGAAAGAGTCTCTAATACTGTAGCAAGAGGCCTGTTATGCTTACTATGGTAGAACTGTACTACAGTCAGGTAAGCCATATGACGAGAAAGCTTCAAATCTTTCAGATTATATTTTCTTTTAGAAAAGTAAACAATTACCTGTCCTTCTGAATAGCCTTTTCCTCAACACAAAACATTATCTTATAGTGCATAGCCACACACTGGGGCCAATAGTCAGGGGGGGTAGTTGAATGGGCTGGTAAGGACAGTCTCTGTGGTCACTTTAGGCAAGGAGGAGGGGCAAGGAGGAGGGTCTAATAGGAAGTGTGATACTATCCTTGCAATATACCTGGACATCCAGCAATAAACCTGGATATACATAGACACAGCATGCATTTCTGAAATTTGTCTAGCACTTGCAACTGTTGCTAGAAATGTTTTCCAATTTGGTGTTTCAATTGATCCAAAGCTGTAGGCTTGAACAGGGACAAGGTCACCTTCTCTAACATAAGTATAAATTCCTTGTATACAAACAATTCTGAAATGAAAGTATAAGAAGGAAAATACCCTTTAGAAAGGCTTTGCAAACTTTTAATGGTACCAAGGAAAAAAGTGCAACCAAACCAGCCAGAAGTACCGCAATGGTGGAGAAGCTAAATCCAGAATTGAAATTCTCA
This sequence comes from Protopterus annectens, assembly GCF_019279795.1. Classification (NCBI taxonomy): domain Eukaryota; kingdom Metazoa; phylum Chordata; order Ceratodontiformes; family Protopteridae; genus Protopterus; species Protopterus annectens. The sequence goes on along the minus strand of NC_056746.1, from coordinate 1,526,331,061 downwards.
GACAGAGAATCTACACCAAAGAATGGCAGCAGCAAATGCATCTAATCTTTTGGCTCTGTCCCACAAAAAGAAGGGAGTCCACTAAGCTAACGAACTACTTAAGGAGAAGAATGAGAAGTATTGGTGACTAAAAGAACTAGAAAAGTAATGAGGTGAGCCAAATGGAATACATATTTAGATGAAGTTTGTCTGACAGGCAAGAGAGAAAGGCTTTGCCGACCCAATCTCAAAGGCTTCTCCAGAATGTGAAGCAGATGTAGTGAGAACCAAATCTGCTGATGCCAGCAAGAGGCTATGAGATCTTTACTTTGTGAAGTTTATCTTTCTGGATGAACAAAATCACAGGAAATGAGGAAAAGCATAGAGAGTCCAGGATGCTGTTTCGGGGCCATGGAATCCCTTTGGTATCTTATCTAGGTTTGGGGATGAAGCAGAAAGTGACTGTGTTAGCATCTTATGACTGGCCAGCATAGCCTGGGGTCCATGTAGCCTAAGTGAAAAGCCAAACTTTGAGAGCTTGACCTTCCCCCACGGCTTTGGATGAGGCCTTCTAACCACAGTGTAAGGACACTGGAGGTATACTGGTTGAAACCATCGAAGAAATTTTCCTACCCCAGCCCAAAAGCAATGTAGAAGACCTGTCTGACAAGAGCTGATTGACCAGATGGAATAGTTCAGTGTGCTCTAGAACCACCCTAGGGAGCCTTATCTCCCTATCTAGGCAGTAAGGACATGCAAAAAAGGGAGGAGAAACCTAAAATGAAGGTGACATTGAAAAGGGACTAGGGTACCGCCCTATCCCAAAGGCTGGGGTGAAGAACAAACAGTACAGGAAAAAGGAGGGTAGGGTAATTGGACTGCAACAGTACATCTACTTGAACATTTGCATTTGTGGTTAAGTCCCTAAAGCAACTGTACTTTGTTGGTTCATCATAGTGTTTAGTGTCACAGTCCTCACTTTTGGGAATATTCCATAAAACAAGGAAAATATGGGAGGTGAACACTAGCAACTATGAAATAAGGTCCTGCAGGCTAGCAAAAGCAAATCTGCCCTGGCCCTAAAGTTGCTCCTAATTTTTTTGTTTTGGGAACAGATATGGACAAAAGTCCAAGTTGCACTTTGACAACAGACTATGTGGTAACACCCCTGAGGAAGAATATGTTGGCTGCAGTGGCTCTAGTAGAAATGTCCTGTAATGTCTTTTTTTATTTTATTTCTTTTTAAGGATATTTGTGACTCCACCAAGACATGGCCATCAAGCCACCTCTGACAGCCCTACTATCCTCCCTGCAGGCTCCTTTCTAGTGGCCTTTCAGTGTTCCATTCACCAGGATCGTCTCCCCTATGGAAGCACTCCTGATCTAAGGCAGTCTCTTCAGGGTTAGGTTCACAACCAGGCAAGCAGCGAGATAAGTTTGCCAGAGAGGCCATCTTCCATCTGTGTGGTGGATGTTTTGCTGGCCTATCCCTCCCCATTTGCTGACACTAACCATGTCAAGTATATTCCTGTCCCTGGCTGTACAGTGGGTCTGTCCTACACTCTTCTCCTTCCTCCAGCCCAACATCATATCCGATTCCAGCCTCTGCCAGAGTTCATTGGATAAAACACTGGCATGTCTCCCGCAACTGATACTGGCATGCCCATCCTCCCTGCCTTTTTATCAGTCACCCAAGCTGTTACTTGAACCTGGGTGACCTGTGGTGCTACCACATAGTCCGTTCTGAAAGGACAACCTGGATTAGTCAGGGCTTTATTCCCTTGTGCCACCTTTGGCTGCATAACAAAGTGATAAAATTTAGTAAGCCATTTGAAAACAGTCTGTTTGTTCAATGATCTGTCCTCCTCCTCCTTTGCAAAGGTGATGAATAGCTGATCAGATTTTCTACATTAATTGGTTTTCTGCCAGTTCAAGTTCCAGTACAAGTAAACTCTCAGATAAGTGTGCCTATCTAAAGAATGGAGAGAACATTCTCTACTGTTCTGAGGCTTAGAAAAGACGACTGGTAAATGAATGGCCTGGTTAAGGTACGACTCAGAAATCACTTTAGGGATGATGGAAGGGTTAAGTATGCAGGGTTACCTTATTCTGACAGAATGCTAAAAGGATTCTTTCCACATTAAGAGTTTGTACCCTTGAACTTCTATCCAAAAGTAATACCAAGAACAATGTCTTTAAGAAAAGTAACTGAAGTGCAGAGGAAGCATAGGGTGCAAACGGTACTAGAGTTAGTTTTTCTAGGATGTAGCTGAAATCTCATGGTGAAGCAATCTCCTTTCTAGGTTGTCTGAGATTGATGACCCCTTTTATGAGCTGCTTATCAAAGCACCTGGAGTAAAAGGTTGAATCCATGTTAAGGCAGGCTGAAATAGTAGCAGCCATGAAATTCCACTAGTGAGTAAGCTAGGCCAGATTTAATGAAGTCTGACAGTAACTCCAGGACAATAACAACCTTAGTGTTACTTGGGGTCAAGGTTCCTGAATTAGCACCAGAGGGAGAATCTTTTCCATTTTGCCAAGTAGAATTTACTAGTGCTTACTTTCTTAGCCTCCTCCATTATTATTAGCACATCCTCTGAATACCTGTGTCTACCACAAATCAAAGTGAAACTGGCCAAGTTGTCAGCCTTAGAGTGACTAGGTTGCGCTGTAAGAGACACCTTTTGTTCTGAGTCAGAAGGTCCGTGCTGAGGCAGCATCATGCCAGCCGCCCACACACACACACACATACACTAGACTGCTCAGAAGAGGGAATCAATGTTACAGTAGCCAAAAGGGTGCTAAAAGAATCACTATGTCTTTTCCTCTGTTATCTTCAGTAGTACCCTGAGGATCAAGGGTACTGGAGGAAATGTGTAAAGAAACAGACATGCCCAATACATGGAGAAGGCATCTATCTTGCAAGCTCCTTGAGTCACTTACCTAAAAAGCACACCTGTCTCAGATGCACAGTTACACAACAGGCAAACAGGCCTATTTGTGGAACACTCCACAACCCAGTCAGATACAAAAAGACATCCATGTGTAACATCCCTTCCTGAGGATCTGCTGGAGATGTGTTCATTCCAGCTGTCAAAACATTTTTCAGTGATGGAATGTAGACCACAGTCAGTGTCATAACCTGCTTACATTGCTATTTCCTACCCCTACTTGGCCACTTAGCATTGTAAGTAAGCAGCAAATTCATCTTCATTTTTTATACACCACCTGACTGTGTTGCTGTCTGTTCTTCCCTAAAACAAACCTTTTTTCATGGTGAATTTGAAAAGACCAGAGTGCCAGCATGACAGCTATTTGTGTCTTTCATATCTATGCACTTTCCTCTTATCTTGGGTTCCCAGAATTTGAAGGGTTCCCACATGTGCCCCCCAAGCTAAATGTTTTTTAAGGGCACCCCCCCTGGTTCTGAATGTATTGTTATATTCACCACAGCATCTCTTTTCTGACGCCAGGAATTAGAGGAATGCTGGGTTCTACTGAATGGGCATGTTAATACCCTCTGGTTCTCGAGTACCACTGTAACTTCCTCAGTGCAGAGAGTCTAGTGGCATCATTAGGTTTTAACAAACAATGTAACATAGCAAAGTGTCAGATGGGTCACTTCTTCACCTGGAAGGAAGGCCTTGCTGAGGGAGGTATCCATGCAAGTCTCCAAGATGACTAAGCTGTCTGAGGGGGTCTCAGATTCAATTCTGCTTTGACAGCGAAACCCAGATTCATGAAGGGATTCAGAGTGAACTTCAAACCTGGAGACTTCATTACGAAGGCAGTCATCTACACAGGAGTAAATCTGAATGTCCTTCATCCTGTAACAGGCAAATACTGGTGTTGGACACTTTGAATAGTCTATTTTCCAGTAGTTTTCACAAAGAGCAAGAATGTAAATTATAAAGAATGTAAATTATAAGCATTTCCCTACTGCAAATCTGAGAAATCAGCGGCTTTCAGTAATGGGAATGTAAAGGTAGGCATCTAGGCGTCTTTTAGTTCTAGAGTGAACATCACAGCTTGAGCTGGGATGAGTGGCAAAAAGATTTGGACCACTGACAATCCAAACCTCAGTACTTTGTGAAACTTGTTTAAGAAAAACAGATCCTTGATGCATCTCCATGTCCTCTCTTTCCTAGGTCCCAGAAACACGCCAGAGTACAACCTCAGACTTCCTCTCAGGTTTGGACCTTCTTCATGGCTCCAACTTGCAAAATCTCTAGTACTACTGCAGGGAGAAGGTTTATCTGGTTCTTTGGGACTGTAGGAATATTTCCGTTGTTTGGGATTTTTTTGAAATGTAGCTAACAAGCTTTTCCTAGAATATTTAACACCCATTGATCTTGGGTTATGCCCTCCTAGTCTCTTGCAAAAGAAGCTATTGTTCCTCCCACTTTCTTTAATGGAGGTGGTAAGCGGGAGTGATGGAGTGGACTTGGAGGAGGAAATGGCAGCCACACAGAGTCACAGCTGATCCCACTGGATGTCACTGCCTTTAGGTTTTCCATACTTGTCTATAGGTCTAGTTTGCCATTCTATTCATATTTGCTATTTTGTTTCTTTTATCAGGGATACTGCTGCTTTTGCTTTCAGTGTGTAACAGGCAAGCGTTTGCAAGGAACTTAGGGACTCGAGACTGAAAAAATTGTTTATTAACTGCATGGTCTTACCTCTTTCATCCAGCTTCTTAAAGGACTTGTTTAACATGGAGTCCAAAGAGGAGATATTTATCCAATGGTGCATTTAGGAGACCCATCTTCACAAAGTCTGGAAGGGGTACTGCCCTCAATCATTCTTGTCTCCATACAACAGACCCAATTGCTGCTACCCTGCATAATGTATCCACTGCACTTTTGTATTGCTTGGCAACCTAAGATAGGCTGTGTGAACCACCTTACTGTAGTTCAAGGGTAAGGTGGTTCACACAGCCTATCTACATCTCGCCAAGGCATTTGACACCATCCCCCACTCTGGAATTATAGATAAACTCACTAAACTAGGTATAAATCCCTATGTCACAAGATGGGTTGCCAACTGGCTCACTGACAGAACCCACACTGTGAAAGTAGCAGACTCCAAATCCGACTTCAGACCAGTGTCAAGTGGAGTACCACAGGGTTCAGTCCTGGATCTACTTTTTTGAAGTACAGGCTAACACAGAAGGTCTTTGGCTAACAAAGTTCGCAGATGACTGCAAACTGGGAGCCATAACTGAAACTCCTAATGATGTGGACATCCTACAAAAGGGCCTCACTGAGACAGATGCCTGGTGTCAAAGCCATGGCCTCAAGCTCAATGTCAAAATGTGCACTGTCATCCCCTTTGTTAAAAACTCTGTACCCATGAGCTACCACATAGGTGGTTGTCTACTTAACACCGAAAGTGTGATAAGAGAGCTTGAGACACAGGTGAACAGTAGTCTCTCCTTTGACGATCACATCGCCACAGTAGTGAGGAAATCCTTCTGCGTGGCACACCTCATCACAAAAGGTTTCTCATCCAGGAAAAAAAAAAGTCATTGTTCCCCCTCTACTCATCACTCATTAGACCCTCTATAGAGTACAATGCCCCTTTTGGTATGTACCTCATAAGACATCTACAACAACTGGAAAGGCCGCAGAAATACCTCAAAGAGGATTACCGGCCTCAAACGGATGCCCTACACAGACCATCTCAAAAAACTCCAGCTTTACTCCATTGCATATCTCCTACTCAGAGGAGATCTCTGCCTAACATACAAAGCTATGTCAAACCCAGAGCTGTTGGGCATGCTCCACTTAAAGAAATCCCAATCCCTCCGAGCTATACGCTCTAGGGACCTAAACCTTGTCACCACAATAAACAGAACATGCTGGAGGGATAGATTCCTGTCCCAGAGACTTCCCAAACTCTGGAACAAACTACCTATATATATCAAACAAAGCTCATAAGCACTCTTCAAAAAAAATTTTGGCTATTGGATGGGAAATAGGAAATTCACCCCGGGGTTGGCTCTGCTAGACAGGGGCACAGGAAAATAACTTTCTTGGGTGGCAAAAGCCAAGGTACCTTTTTGGCTAGGTTTATATAGGCCCTAGGACCAAATAGCCTAGTACCTACCTACGAACCTAAGAAGAGTGGTCAAAAAAGTCAATCATGTCTTGTTTCACAACCTTCACTTTCTACCCTGGCACTCACTTCTTTCAGCAGGGACTGTTGGTAGTAAGGAGTATGACTGTCAGTTTAAGGCTGTGAATGAAAGGGTAGAAGAGAAGTGTACTTTTTCCCAAATTTGTCAAGAAATATACTCTTCTTATTCCTTGCTGCAATCTAGAGACATCACAGCTGCACCAGCAACAGGGTTTTACTTAACAGTGAAGAACTTATGGGAATCAGTGGTTCTATAAAAAATGGAAAGTAATAGGGGGAAGAGAGCCATATCCCACACATGCACTCACACATACATATTTCTGGATATCTAGCACTGGGGGGGGGGGGCTGCTAAAGCTCTGGTTTCATACAGCTCAATACATGACTTGTAACAGAGCTGAGACTCAGAGTACTCCTTACTGTTTCACTGGAAGTTTTTTTCATATGAAAGATGTCTCCAAATAAGAAGTTTTCCGATGGTGAAGAAGAGGAAAAAGTGTCCTCAGTGTCTGAATCACACGCATCAACAATGGGATCTGGCTTACATATGTCAGCTCATTTGTCTTTGAATCATGGGACTTGCCACCATCAAGAGGAGGTTCCACCAGTCTCAATTTAGTGGGACTCCAGACATCTCATGGAATCTGATTAGTCTTTCCTGTCTCAAAAGAGAAAGGACAGTCTCAGCCAATTCAAAGTGCAAGTGGAAACCAGAGAAACAGAGGGGGCTGAGGCAAGCTGGCAAGAACCAATTTAGTCTTCAGTGCTGTGTGCCTCATGGCTTCAGCAACCATCTTTGAGGTCTTGGGTCTCAGGTGGGGAACAAAGACCAACACAAGGACTCAGGAACTTCCTTGTGGACAAGAATTCTAGGTATCCCACCTCCCCTTCTTAAAAAATAATGTAAGCCTCCAAAACTGAAGGGCCTTCAGTCTTAGGAGGCACAGCAGTGAAATGAGAAAAGAATAACAGGCATGGCAGCCTGGAAACAGGAACATCAAAAGCCTTTGTCAAGACTGATTCAAGATAAAGGGCTGCAAAAGTTCCACTCTGTGACTAGACTTACTGGACCCAGGGAAGCCAGAGCCATCCAATGGCAAGTCCTGAGTTTCTCAGTCCCTCTCCCTTCTCTTATCAGCATGTTTCTTCTTGGGCAGAAGGCTCCCAGAGGCCTTGGCCAATGCTATAGCAGCATGGAACTAGACATACATGCATTTCTTGGATCTGAACTCCTGGAAGAACGGATGCTGTCTATGGATTGTCTTTGATGTGAGTGAAGTACAATGCAGACACAAGTCCAAGGTGTTTTCAGGGGCAAGGGAAAATGAAAACTGTGGGAATGTTTCCCAAGCAAAATACAATTACTGACCTTAAATACAGTATCAGAAACAGAACGATCAAATTCAGACATTCAGGTTCAAGAAACACAAAAATAAGGGAAATTCTCTATGGGGCACTTGTCTGAATATGTGACATAAGCCAAATGACAGACTCCAATCACTACAATATAGTGCAATTACACACTACATGGTAAGAAAGATCTGAGGGTGGCATGTGCTGATCCAACTCTTATACTATCCCAACAGTCTGTCATCCTGATGGAAGGATTTTAGCTGAAATTCTGCAGGATGTAAAGCTATGGAACTTAACCTGGCCAACTGTGTTGTGTGTGCAGGATATGACAGACAATCCGGCTATCTGCATGCTGGTATGATAAAATGAGGGCTGCAACAGTAATATTATGAGAAACACATAACTACTGCATTTCAATAGAATAAAAGATCGCCAGAATGACAAAACTGGAAAATTAATGTAAAAATGCTAATAAAAAAACTTTTGTCTTGTGGCTTCTTCAGGCACATATTCAACCAATAAAAAACATGTTCATATAGTAAAATTCAAGTCACATGGTTTACTCAAGTAATCACAATTAAAACAATTCACACTTGGTGTGTTGTTGCTGAATTTGTGTCTGAAGGGCTTCTTGCGGCTTGCAAAGCGAAAGTCTTTACTAGCATTTTTACATTAAATTTCCAGTTTTCTTGTGGTTCTGGTGATCTTTTATTCTATTGTTCTACTGATTTTTGTGGATCTACTGGATTTGCCACTATCCTTAAGTGTTTTTTTGCTGATAACCACTGCAGTTAGTATGTCCATATTCAAATGCAACTTGGATCTATGGATGAGAAACTGAACATTTATCCCAGGTCTGCTTCCTGTACTACTAATGGACAGAGACAGCTCCTAAACACTTCATCCCATGCATGGGTCACTCAAATTATCTATGGTATGATCCTAGTTATTATCACTAGGGGTAATATATAATTATTGACCATGGGATGGCTAATGTCAATCTAACACCAAATGGGATAGATTAACTCAAGCACCAAAAGGAAAACTGGCTAATCTTAAAATAGCCTGCAAGGGCAGATAGCCTAGTAGTTCCCTACGAACATATGAACTGCAATTTGGCACAGATTCCTCTGCAGCTTCTAAAAGGTACATGTCATCCCGCCCCATATTTGGGGGTGCTTCTTAATTCGTAGAACAAAGAGATATGAGGGGAGAAATACTCTTAATAAGTAACACGAGAAGTCTAAACAAGCTATATGACCTAGAAAGTGAAATAGTTGCCCCACAGCCTCATGCCATATTACAAAAATCTTTGTGGGATGGAATGGTGGGTCCTGCCATAATGGTTAAGGTGTTTACCTCACAGGCACAGGGTTTGATTCTCAATTTTGACAGAAATTGGCTATAGTTAAAATGGCACCATAAGGGCAACTTGCCACATACATCTCTGAGTCTATGATATAACTTTTGGACATCCCTAAAAAGTGGTGGGGTAGCTATATACATATCAAAAATAAATAAAATCATTCCTACTGTACTGCACTGCACTGTTGATGCAGAAATTACATCAGTTTCTGTTATGGTAACCAACACCCCACAATGCTCTACAGTTCTATACAAAAGTCCAAATCTGACACAAGACAGTTTCTATAAATTTTTAGAAATATTAGTAAAACATTGCTGGGTTACAGAAATAACTTCCTGAGCTCCATTGGAGTGAATACGTTAAATACCTACTATGAATAGATACAAACATATCTAGCTGAGACATTCCCCACAGATGGATAATCTGAAAGACCACAGGAAGCAAATTTCATTTGTGGGGTGTCTGTTGTGGTCCTTCTCAGCTTGTTTACAAAAAAAAATCTGCTCTGACAGGATAGCTGCAATGCAAGCAGCATTACTAAAATGCAGGGGGTAATATTTGTTTCCCTTGTTTGTTTACATACCACATGATTGTGGTGCTGTTTCTGATGACTAACCAAGGTCCTGGAAGCCACAGATGCTTCAGGGTTTTGAGCAGATTTACCAATTCTATAAACTCCTTAATGTCTATGTGCTTCTTTTGTTCAAGATAATTCCAAAGACACTTAAAATCCTTTGGAAACACCCCTCCAATGCAAAGTTTGATAAATCCTTAGTTACAGATTGAGTAGAGAAGGGGGGAGAAAGGGAGATCTGGACTGAGGGATAACGGATTCATTCACCTGTGAGGTAAAAAAAGAGAGGGGAGATGGTGAGGAATCCATACTGATTTGAACCACTGAAGTTTCCTTATATGTAATTTCACCAGCGGGATCATGAAAACTGTAGAGGCCATGAATCCTAATATCTAGAGATAATCCATTGTTCTTGTGTGATTTTGGAAGGAAAACAGCAGGAACTGCTCTTTGCAAAAGTCCACATTGTCATGAGAAAGGAAGGCCATAAACAGAAATATATCTTAGGAGAAAGCCATTATCCAGTGAGGATTGAGAGATGATTTTTCCAAATTTAGTTGAAAACCTAGATTGTGAAGTGTACTCTTAATAAGGGATTCTTGACAAACAAGAAAAGAGTCTACAAAGATAAGGTAGTCATCTAAATAATGAAAATGTGAATGGCCTGTAACCTGCAAATTGGTTAATACTAGAGCTAGGCACTTTATAGACACACTCTGTTGTGGCCAACCAAACATTGAAAATGTGACCTAGACACAGAAAATCTTAAACAACATCTACAGTTTCAGTGAACTGTAATATGATGGTAGGCATCTTTTAAGTGTAGGGCAACTAGAAAGCTCAGTGGAAGAATGACAGGTGACAGGAACTGTAGACAGCGCAAGCGCACTTTGAATTTTAGAATCTTGATGTGTAAACTTAGAAATAAGAGATCCAACACAGGTCTCCAGCTGGTAAAAAAAACATTTCCTGTTTGTTTCACAGTTTAAAAGTCTTCCTGCAAAAAGGGCCCAGGCTAGAAGGGAAAGTAAAGTTGTGTAAGTAACATCCCATAACAGTAGACATTCAAATAGATCACTGTTGTGGTAGACTAAACTATTTTGGTTATATCCTACAAATGATATGGCTAACCAGTTAAGCTTTAGGGCACCTTTCACATGCTCCTAACTGCCAGAAGCTCAAGCAGAGCTCCATATAAAAGGCAGAAAGGCAAAAGCTTCAGAGCTGCTTTTTAGCTGCATGAAAAGAGGCTACACCTTGAAAGGAAAATGCTAGGAAAGAATCAAACAGCATAAACTGATCTGACTTTCTACACGTACATGTATAGGCACATCCATACCCTGGCAATACATCAAAATCAAACAAGAGGAAAGGAGAAAGAGTACGGCTACTGCAACAGTGATCTATTCAAACATTGACTGTTATGGTAGATCTGTGCTGTTTAGGTAGATTACCATAGTTTAGAAATTAATATGGAGGAGGAAGAGGATTAAGAATCCTGGGCCCTTGTAGAATAGTCCTAGCAAAGCCTGTCCTAGACCTAGAAAAGGAATCTGCTTTGTAAACGTATATGCACAAATCTAAGTTGCTGCGTGCGTCCATCCCTTCCCAGAAAGCCTTTGTAGAGTGGGACTAACCTGACTGAAACTGGCTTGTTATGATGAACATAACATAAGGAAATTACATAAGACACCATTTAGAAATTATCTGCGTTGGCAATGGTTGTACTTTTTTTTTTACCTTCATAGGAGACAAATAGCTGATTGGCTTTCTTGAAGGATTTAGTTCTGTTCAAGTTGTATTTGAGATTCATGTGGATATCCAGGGTATAAAGACTTTTTACCCTTGTTTTCAAGTTTTGGAAAGAATACAGAGAAATTAATAGATTGGTTCAAGTTAAACAATGAAACCACTTTAGGCATAAAAGAAGGACTTGTTCTCAAGGAAACTATTCTTTTGAAAAATGAGGCTAAATATAAGAGCTTGTAACTCGCCCACCCTTCTTGTAGAAGTCAGAGCAATGAGTACAACAGTCTTTCCTTGTTAAGAACCTCTATCAACCTGACAAGCTAGTTCAAATGAACGAAGGGTAAGCTTTTCAAGCACAAAATTATGATCCCAAGTTGGAGCTATCTATTTTCTAGGTGTACAGAAATGAAAAAACACTCTCAAAAATTACTTGACTTGAGGACAGGTAGAAAGGGGGATCCAATAGCAGACAAGCAAAAATGGATGACAGATGAACCCTGATACAGGTTTAAGAAAGGCCAGAGTACAATAACCCACACAAATAATAAAGAACTATAGACAAACAGGTCTTGTAACTAGATAATCTTTTCCACTTACACATATACAATTTCCTAGTATCGATTTTGTTAGTCTTCTACAGTACCTGCTGCACTACCTCAGAAAAAAGGTACCAAATTGCATCAAAATTCTATCATCAAGGTAGTCAAATGCAGTGATTTTGTTAGGATATATCAAACAACCCTGTCTTTTGCGAGTAAATCCAGTCTGTGGTGAAACCTGTGCTAAATGCTGCCTAGGCCAAAAGGGAGTCACCACCACAGTCTCTGGTGAGCCCCTCTGGATGTTATAGAAGAACCCTGGAAATGAGTGGAAAGGGTGGAAAAGTATAAGGAACATTGCTGACGATGAAAATGCATCTGCTTAATCAGCCTATTTACAAAGAATTTTATACCAACATTTCTTTAACTGTCTGTTTTGAAAGGAGGCAAACAGATCTATTTGAAGTCTTCTTCACAGGTGGATCAATTCCTGGACCCTAAGGATCTGTTCTGGCTCAGTTTAGCGTGTCTGCTACAATGTTTTGCTCTGATGGGATGTACAAAGCTTCAAGAGTCAAACTGTGCTGAGCTGCCACCTCCCAGGCTATCACAGGAATCTGCAAAGATGGTAAGATCTGGTACCCACTATTTATGTATCAACACTATGGTGATGTCTGTAATAACTTAGAGAGACTCTGGAGACCAGAGAGGATTCAAATCATTTATTGCTGCCATCATGCCCTTGACATTTGTGTGTTTTGGTCTGTCCTGCTTGTTCTATGGACTTTGCACTTTCATTCCTTTTGATACAGCCCCACATGCAAAGCTTGAAACATCTGTTGTGATGGACTGAAGAGGAAGTAGAAGGGAGAAAAGACATGGATTTTGAGAAAACTGGTCCTCCCACCACAGAATCTCCCTCTAAACATAAAGGGAACTTTTTTCCGGTAGTAAATCAAGAACATTTTAATTGTTTATATTTTTAAAAAACATGGTTTAATTATGTTGGGCTAAGGGCATCTTGTATATTACACTATTTATTTAACATTTATTAACCGGGAGTGTCCAACTGAGCAAAAGCCCTTTTTTAGCAGAGATCCAGAGAGAAAAGCTCCACAGAAAAACAAGAGTAAACCGCATATAAAAAAATGACTACTCTAACAAAGAATTACACGTGTGCCAATACAGTAAGTCAAACATTTCATATTTCCTTGAAGCTCAAAATACTCTTAACTACACTTTAGTGACAAAAAATTCTGACATTAGCCAAGTCTAGTAGGTCATTCTAGAGAGCTCTCCATAAATGGATTACAAGTACAGGTAAGAGTAATTGGTTTCTTGGGACAAAGGATTAGCAGTTGGCAAGTAAAATGAAACATGATAAAGAAATGATAATTAGTGGGATGGAAGGCTGTTGCCTGAAGTTAAAATTGAGTTTGAGCAGTGAAGAGTCAATACAAGAGAGTCATGGAAACTATTAGTAAGTAGGGTCTCAGTAGCATGGAGAGCAGTGGCATAGAAGGTGTTAGGTGGTACAATTGCAGATAGAGTTGTTGAGTAGGTATTGTTTGAGTGCTGATTTGAATTTGTATGTAGTTCTAATTCTAATGTCTAGGGGGGGACATGTTCCAGTTTAGAGCTGGGTAGTAAAGATTTTGAGCTATGTTTTTTTGGGGGGGGGGCTTAGAAATTGTTTATTGTTGGTCAGAGCTCCTGAAGTTTCTTGTGGGGGCATAGGGAGTGACCAAAATGAAGATGCTAGAGTAGGCTGGGGGTTTGTAGAAACAGGAATGAATAATAGTTAATTGAAAGAGAAGGAGCTGGTGGGGAAATTAAGCCAGTAAGGGACTGATTGGCAGTAAATGGGCAATTTTGTTATGTGCTTTTGAGTTTAGTTTGTAGGAAGGTTTGTAAATTAGTTAGAATTTGTAATCTGTAGAGGAGATTTGGGAGTAGAAAAGCCTGAGTTGAGAGATGCTGGATTTGTTAGTTAGGAACTTTTTATTTCTGTATAGAAGTCTGAGTTTTTGGTGAGTTATTTTGATGCAATGGCTGACATGCTGGTCATCAATGATGATCCTGAGAAGTTTAGTTTGGGGTTCAGCATAAACTGTGATATAACAGGTTGGTTTGAGTGGTGAAAGAGATTTAGGAAGAAATAGAAGTTTGGTCTTTTTAGGATAAAGAATAAGTTGATTGTGTGTGAGCCATTTTTCAATGGAGTTAAAGGAATTTTGGGTGAGTGTGAGAAGGTCAGAGAAAGCATCAGCAATGGTGATTACGGTAGAGTTCTCCACACATTGAATTAGGGTGGAGAGAGGACAGGAAGTGTATAGTTGGTTAGTGAACATATTGTAAAGTAGGAGCGAGGATATACTCTTGCATAACTCCCATTTGAATGGATAGGAAGGGGGATGGAGTGTTTGTCATTTCACAGACTGTTGATAGTTGGAGAGGTAGCTGGTGAACCAGGAGATTGCAGAGGGAGAAAGTTGAGGTTGCCTAGTTTGGAGAGGAGGATGGGGAGGGAGACTGTGTCAAAGGTGGATAGATCGAGGAAGAGGCAGGACACCAGTTTACTGTTATTTACATGAAGGGAAACAGAGTCGGAGAAGATGATCAGGGCAGTAGAGGTGCTGTGGTTGGGAGGAAAATGTGCTGGGTGGGAGTGAGAAGGTTTTCTGGGAGTAGATGGTCCATGATTTGTTTGTGTACACACTTTTCAAGTATTTTTGATAGTGGGGATAGAATTGCTATAGGATGGTAGTTGGTGAGTTCTGTAGAGTTAACTCTTTTATGAATGGGTATACTAAAGAACTGTTTACATAAAGAGGGGACAGTGGATTCAGACAGATCATTTGACAAGAATGGAAACTGGGAGAGTTATGGAGTTTGCAGAAAGTGCGAGGAAGAGGGGAGGTAAGTTATCCACCGATGGGGAGCAGGGTTTAAGTTTGCTGAGGAGGTGTTTAAGGTAGTTGAGGGGTACAGGCTTGAGTGGTAAGGAGTTGTTTTGATTGGGATTGAGGAGGTAGGTGGGTTGGTAGGGTCTGAGTTTGGGATTAGCTTACTGATGGTACCTATAAAGTATGAGTTAAGTAGGGAAGCAGTTTCTAGGGGGGTGTTGTGGGGGCAAGGATTAGGAGCGCTGGGTTACCAGGGTGGAGGATATTGTTGATGATGCTCCCGAATTTTTGGGGATTATGTTTATATACTGTTTGTTGTTTCAGATAAAAATTATTTTTGTCGAGGTAGACCGTTTTTTTTTTGGAGAGGTTACAAAGTTGTTTGGAGATGGGTGTGTAATTTAGTTTTGGTCCAAAGCTTCCAAGCTTTAACTCTCTTTTGCTTGAAAGTTTGTGTAGCCTGGGATAGCCAGGAGTTAAGAAACTTTACTCTAACTTTATGGAGGGTGCAAGGGAGTTTAGTATATTAAGAAACACGGAACTGAATTTGAGAACAGCTTCATCTAGGGGCAGCTGAGATAGGAAAGACCAGTTGATGGCAGAGAGTTGATTGTTAAATACGTCAGAGTGGAAGTTGGAGAGGTTATAGCATTCTTTGATTTTTTTGAGGTTTGGGGGAGATGGGGGTGCATCTCTTCATACTAAATGGAGAATGGTCACTGATAGACTCTGGAAGACTTTCTGGGTGATGGCAGAGGTTGGGATTGGAGACTAAATTCCAATCTACGATAGATGCTGAGTTGGTTGTCTTGTTGAGGCATGTGGGTGCAGAGATGAGCTGAGAAAAGCCGTGAAGATTGATGGAGAAGTTGGGTGTTTAGATGAGAGAGATGACCAATTGATGTTGACGTCTCCTAGCAGAGCAATGTCATTTGTTACATTACTGGACAGCCATTTCAAATATGCATAGCTATAATTCATTTAAAAAAATTAATATAACACACAAATTATAACACATATAAACATTTAATATATTTGCTGCTGCTTCCTTTTCAGAAATAAGAAGGAAAGTTATTACTAACTCCCTAGCCCAACATATACAGGAAACTGATCAATCACACTATTTTTTGTTTTGTGTGATAAACATTCTAACTGTTAATATTAGAAGTAGAGACCTGATAAATAAGTTAGACACTAAAGAATATGAGTGGATTATCCGCCTACAAGCGGATTCCTACCCTGGTTTGAATAAACAGGTTACATTAAAACCCATACGGAAAAGGAAGCAGCAGCAAATATATTACATTTTTATGTGTGTTGTATTAAAATTTTATATGTGATGTAATAAGTTGTAGGGTGAAAATAGATGCCTTTAGCATGTACACATACGTATAAAAAGCTGTTTTACAAATGAAGTATTTAATACTGAAGATTTTTAAATGAATTATAGCTATGCATATTTGAAATGAGTTATGTGATGCAAATATATGTCTCAAGAATGTGATACTTCTTTAAAAGCTATTTGAAAATCATTGATTGATTGTTATTTTTTGATAAGTAGGCTGTGTCATGTGTTTTGAATTTTTAAGTTTAAAAGATGTTAGGTCTTACTTTGAATTTTATTAACACTGAAAAAGGACGTATTTGTCTGAAAGCTTTGTTTTATTAAAAGGTTTACGCAACGCTGTGGAACTTGCTTTTTTTCTTGGTGCAAGTAACTTACTACCCTGGGAAACACATTCGCTGATTTGAACGTTCAGTGAACGATCGTTCACTGATGTCCCTGCTTCCCTTTTCGCTCCTTTTCCTCCAAAATATTTTTCTGCCCATATTGTTCCAACAGTTTTATTTTTTTTTATATATAATTTGCTCCTACCCTTTTCTAAAGATCCCACTTCCAGTTCTTTTTTTCTGTTACAGTACTTCAAATACAGTTTATTTATACTTTGATTTCCATTTTATAGTAACTGCTTTTTGGCAGCCACCAAAATTAAACTTAAAGATGCCTTACTATGCCCTAGGCAATTTAGATCCTGTATCCCAGCAAAGAAAAGCATTTTCTTAATTACACCCATTTGCTCAACCAATATTTGAGAGAACTCTGTAGAGAAATTTTAAAAGTCTGCCAACTTGTTACACTTCCAAAACATATATAACTGGTTACCCATTTCATCCCCATCACACCAACATTTACCATCTACCTGAGGAAATATTCCTTAGGGTCTGCTGGGAGTATAAAACCACCTATGCAAACATTTCCATTATACAATGACCCCCCCCCCAAATTAATATTCCAAAAAGTGCACGCTGATTGGTTAGTGAGCCCGTTGTAAATCAGAGTTATACTAACGGAAAAAGTTCCGGTTGCCCGGACATTTTCCATTGGTACAAGTCTACTTTTTTTGTGTTAGGCTGTAATCTCGCTATGTTAAACTCGTTTAACATAGCGAGATATCTTAAAAAACGCAATGGAGATCTTCCTTTCTCCGTTGCTTTTTTCAAAGCTGCCTCGCTATGTTAAACTCATTTAGCATAGCGAGACAGCTTTAAAAAAGGGAACGGAGATCTTCCTTTCTCTGTTGCTTTTTTTTTAAAGATATCTCGCTATGTTAAACTCATTTAACATAGCGAGACAACTTCAAAAAAGCAACAGAGATCTTCCTTGCTTCCTCTACACACAATTCTGATGTACTGCGTAAGCATATGCATGTGCAGTACATCAGAACTGCTCCAGGATACCGGACAGCTGCGGAACAACAGCACGGAGGCATTATAAAATGTCATTATTTAAGAAAAGTAAGTATTTTTTTTTCTTAAATAATGTCTCATTGTATAATAGCAATACCCCACTTCTGGGTGTGGGTAATGCAGGATTTACCCACGGTTGTCTTTGTTAGGCCACTCGGGCTATGCCCTCGTGGCCAAACCACACCAACCATGGGTAAAATCCAGCATTACCCACACCCAGGCGTGGGTTATTGCTTAAATAACATATAATGTTCTAGTCTCGGGGTGTAGAAGCTGCTCTGGGAGTGAAAATGGGTGATATTTAACCTGCTGCTATAGTTTTGTAAGATCTATCTATAAATTCTGCTTCCAGTGAAGATAGCATTAAAAATATCACAAAACTTGATATCTGTATGATGATGATTACGGATTCCCAGCTCACCATGCAAAACATGCTTACGAGTGGTCTAGCCAAGGCAAATGGTGCACATCTAAAAATTTTGACTCATAGCCTAAACACTTATGTTGCTTCTCTAAATTAACTTCTACAAAATTTGTGTTCCCTCTTTCTCATTCTGGAGGTCTGAGATTCCATGAATCACAGACTGATCATCTTCCTCCCCCCTTGTAAATATCTTTGTCTGGCTCATCTAGCAGAGGTCACATGCAATTTAATTGTTCCATAATGGGCATCTTCTCCCCTGCTGTTAACACCAACTATTTTATTCAAATAAATGTAAGGTCAGAGCAGTCACTAGTGTATCAGAACTTGTGTGGCTCTGCTAGATAGGGATGACATTTAACTTCTTACCTGTTGAATTACTACTGACATCAGTAATGAAAAGCCAATCTTGAAAATGTTAAAATGTAACAGGAGTTCCCAGTGGACAGGATTCTGCATCCCCACACCACTAACAATGCCAAACAAAACCAATCAGATGCTAGTTAACTTCAGACATATACATAAAAGGTGCACAGGAACAATCTTGGCTCTAGTTACAATTAAAAGCAGCATGCTGTTGATGTGACTGGCCAGACTGTAAATAAAAAGAAGTTATGTACCTACCATAATGTTCCATGTTAGCTGTCCATCTCACCTTCCTTCCTGCTTGATGGGTTCGGAGCCAATCCTCGACTCAGTCTCGGCCACTTTCTATAGCTCGAGAGCTCTTTATTGGCTCAAGGCTACCCCTTATCCCAGAATGCCCAGCTTCAGCTACCCAGATCTCTTTTGAGAAAGCTCAAGCTAGACATAATCATAGAAGATAATCCATTATTATTAAACCTGGATATACAGTAAATTGTCATGGTTTGCGTGGGAAGCAACTAATAAAACAAGTTAGCCAGTGAAACCATTGAAAAAAACTCCTCTCAATCCTCGAGGAAGGGGGAAGGAGAGAGGGACGCAAGAAGGAAGGCGAGATGAAGGACAACTAACATGGAACGTTATGGCAGGTACATAACTTCTTCATGTTAAGTTGTCCAATCTCGCCTTCGTTCTTGCTGGATGGGACAGCGTCCCTAGCACCTCAATCCTGGGTGGCTCATTGGAACAGACTCTTCAGAACCAAAGGAAGCCCTGCCATGGGAGACCAAATCTACTTTGTAATGAGAAATAAATGTATGAGGATCTGCCCAAGTAGCTGCTGCACAAATTGAATCTATGGGCAATCTAGATTGAAACGCTACAGAAGTAGCTACTGACCTGGTTGAATGACCTTTGGGTTTTGCTGGAAGACCTTTTTGTTGCAAATGATATTTATGGGCAATGGTGTCTGATAACCATTTTGACAAGGTTACTTTAGAAACTGGAAGGCCTTTTTTGTTGTTAGCAAATGAAAGGAACAATTGATCTGATATTCTCATCTCTTTAGTTCTATGGAGATAGAAACGCAGTTGTCTATGCACATCCAGTTGATGTAATCTATATTCTGCCTTGTTGGAATGATTAGGGAAAAAGACAGGAAGTTCAATGGATTGATTCAAATTGTGTTCTGAACAAACTTTAGGTAGAAAAGATGGGTTGGTTCTCAGAGAAACTCTGTCTTTGTGAAAAACTAGGTATGGAGGGCGAACACATAGTGCATGAAGTTCTGAAACATGTCTGGCAGAAGTAATATCAACTAGGAAGAGAGTTTTCCAAGAGATACATTTCAATGAACATGATGCTGCTGGTTCAAAGGGTGGCAGTATCAAGGAGGCCAGAACCAAATTGAAATCCCAAGGTGGAAGGAGCTCTTTCACTGGGGTTCTAAGCAGAGATGTACCTCTCATGAAGGCCTTACAGAGTTTGTGAATCATTATGCTTGAGTTAGAAACTCCGAAGTGAAAATTTGAAAGGGCAGCTAGTTGTCCTCTGATGGTAGCAGTAGCTGCACCAGAATGAAACAGTTCTGCTAAGAAATCCAAAATCTTGTGTACAGGAGCTGTAAAAGGATCTAAAGTCCTGGATTCTGCCCAGTAAGAGAATCTTTTCCATTTGCTAGCATAAACTTTCCTTGTAGTGGTCTTATGAGAGGAAACAATAATATCACGCACTGCTGAGGAAATATTGGGGAGCCTGGCTAGGACTGGAAGTGGAGTAACCAAGCTGTGAACTTGAGAGATTGGAGGGATTGGTGTAGCCAGTCTGATTGATGAATCAAGAGGTCCGGTACTGGGTCCAGAATCCAAGGCTGGGCTAGAAGGTGGGGATGAAGGAATGGAAACCAAATCTGTCGAGGCCAATAGAGGGCAATGAGGATCATCTTGCAACCCAACGATTTTGCTTTCTGAATGACTTTTGGAATTAGGGGAAAAGGGGGAAATGCATAAAAGAGTCCCTGAGGCCAATTGTGGACTAGAGTATCTCTGGGTGTCTGACCTGGAGGAGGAACAAGGGAGAAGTAGCTGTTGCATCTGTTGTTGAGGGGAGAGGCAAAGAGATCGCAGCAACGCTGGCCCCATTTGAGGAAAGCCCTGCAGAGCCTGTCCGCTATTACGTTGGATGTCCCACGGATATGCGTTGCTGTCAGAAAACGTTGGGAGAAAATCGCCCATTGCCACAGTCTGAGGCCTCCTGGCACAAGGGGTAAGACCTGGTTCTGCCTTATTTGTTGATGTACCAAACCACTGACATGTTGTCTGTCTGTATTACAATAGTCCCAGCAGGGAGAGAGTCTTGAAGAGTTTGCAACGCTAGGAGCATCGCTCTCATCTCCAGGATGTTGATGTGTAAGTGGTACTCATGAGGTTGCCAAGTGCCTTGGACTGTCTTCCCTAGATAATGCCCCCCCCCACCCTATCAGGGGAGCGTCCGTGGTCACTGGGCAACGGGATGGGATTCCACGAAAGGTCTACCTGAGTCACTAGTGGGGAGACCATCCACCAGGAAAGGTGTCTTTTGTAAGATTCCGTAATTAGCATAATGTGAGACATAGGTAATTCCTGGAAGGACCATTGTGTGAAAAGAAGCCACTGAAGGATTATCATGTGAAAGCGTGCTAAGGAAACTAGAAGAATGGCTGCTACCATGGACCCTAGAGCTTGAAGAACACATTTGATTTGAATTCTTTTGCTTCTCAGGAAAAGTGACACCTGTAGGTGAATAACGGAGACACTTTCCTGAGGCGATTTTACAATCATTTTTCTTGCGTCTAGCTCTGCTCCTATGTATTTAATAGATTGACAGGGCAACAAGGCAGACTTTTTGAAGTTTACTGTGATGCCTAGCGGAGCATAAGATGTGATGGTGTAATCTCACGCCTCTATAAGTTGTTGCCTGGTGGTAGCAGTAAGGAGCCAGTCGTCCAGATAATGAAACACCTGGAATCCTAGATGTCTCAGGTGAGCCAAAACTACTGCCATGCATTTGGTGAACACCCTGGGGGCTGTGGTGATACCAATGGGCAAAGCTCTGAACTGGTAATGACTGGTCCCTAGCCAGAAGTGTAGAAATCTCATGGACCATCTTGCCCATTTTTATATGATAGTATGCATCCTGAAGATCTACAGAGTACATCCAACTGTCCTGAGCAAGAAAGGGGAATGGACTGCAGTGTTACAATCCGGAACTTTTCTTTTTGTACAGATTTGTTTAAGCTGCTGAGGTCCAGAATGGGTCTCCAGTCCCCTGTCTTTTTGGGCACTAAAAAGAATCTTGACTAAGTTCCAGATCCTACTTGGTCTGCGGGGACTTCCTGGATGGTTCTTTTTTCTAGCAGTCTTGAAACTTATGTGATTGCCTGATCCCTTAGATTGGGTGGAACATCTGGGATGGATTTTTTTGAAACAAGAGGGGGTTGATGAAAGGGAATCTTGTAACCTCCGGATATAATGGATAATACTCATTTGTCTTTTGTATTATTTTGCCAGGCGATTGGGTACAATAAAAGCCTTCCCCCAACTACCTCCAGAGTTGAGCAGTCGGGCATCCCTTCAGGGATGTTGATAGGGTTTGGAAGAGAACGCATCTCTGTCACCCTGATTATGCGGACCCCCCTCTGCCATGAGGGCAGCATCTGCCATTGTTATTTCCCCCTCTGCCCCTGGGGGAAAATTCACCACGTGCATAAGGCAAGGGTCCCTGGGATTTTTGAAACCACATCTTTCCACCCTTCTGACCCTTTGGGTATGGTCTGGTCAGAGTGGAAAAAGCATCTTGCCTTCTTGCTGGTACCTGGTAAGCATGTCTTTCACCTGAGGCCCAAAGAGAGAGGAGCCAACAAAGGGGGTATTGGTGAAGGATGCTCTGAAAGGTTCTGCAAACTGACACAGCCGCAGCCAAGAATGTCTCCTAAGAGCCACTCCTTTTCCTGCAGCTCTTCTCGCTCCATCGGCTGCGTATAAAATAAGCCTCATGGAGGAGATGACTATTGAATTTAGAGTCGCCAGCTGGGTAGCTACCTTGGCTGAAGCTCCCTCAGCTGTAGGATCTTGTAGGGCATCTCCAAGCTCTTTTAGGAGATCCCTCTGAAGCCTAGTAAAATGGAAAAGATAATTCAGGGACCTAAGGGAGAAGGTCGCTGATGAAAACATTCGCTTCCCATATCTGTCCAGTGTACGAGTCTCTCTATTCGGTGGATGGACAGATGAGGAGGTTTCAGCTAACTCTCTCTTTGTGGCTGCTGCTACCACCATGGCATCAATTGGGACACCTTTAGTCAAGAATTGTTTGTCTTGGGGAGCTGTGATAAATTTATTGGGTCTCCTTGGGACAGGTTCCATTGAATCTGGAGCTGACCAAGCCTTTTGAGACACTACAGACATGAGTGGATCAAAAGGCGGAGACACCCAGGAGGTGTAAGGTTGGGAACCAAATGCATCCAGGTATACAGACTCATCCTTGGAGGGGGCTAGGGAAGTCCAGCTACACCTCTGCCTAAGAATCTTGAGGATGTCCAAAAAGGAAACATCTTCAAAGGGGGACCTTGGGGTCCCCTCAGATTCATCCAGGTCTGTTATCTGAGGTGACGGGGGGGGGGGTCTTGGTGCTTCCTCTTGCACATTTTCTTCTGGAAAGCCTACTCAGAATGCTCTGTAGAGGTTTCGGAAGAAGAGGGTTCACCCAATGGAGTGTCCTGGGGCATAGGTTCCCTATGCCTTGGAGCTGGAGGAGCAGAGGATGTCACAGGCACTGAGGGGGGTGGAGCCAATGGAACCGATATTGGGGCCGTCTGGGGACAGCACTCTCCGCATGACCTTGAAGGCGTCACGGTCTCGACACAAAGAGGGCTCCAGCTCCAAAGAGACAGGAATCCCACTCTGTGCAGAGGGCAACAGCTCTGAGGCTGATGTGGGAGCCAAGCTCAACTGAGCCGATGCTCAGAGAGGGAGAGTGGGGTCGGACAAGGGTCCGATGCCACTTCCCCCCTTGGAGCTGACGAGAGAGCTTCGACGCTCAGATAACTCAATGGGAGGAAGAACCAAGGTAATTGGAGCTGAAGAGGATGTCATCAGAGCCAAAGGAACCACTATCAGAGCGTTCATGGACTCCAGCTCAGAACTAAGCATAGTCGAAGGAGGAATTGAAATCGAAGCAGATGGAGCCAAAGCCTGTTGAGGTGGGCTCGAAAGCATTTTTGCAAGGGCCTGTGACTTCAGCAACCTACTGATCACTCTTTCCACATCCTGATCCAATAACCAAGGATCGAGGAGTGGGAAGATGAGTGATGAATGGCTTTACTCTGAAATAAGGGTGAGTGTAGCACCGAGAAAATCAGCTCCAATGAAGGAGACCTAGCTCATTTGTGGCTCCGAAGTAACACTTGGAGCCGATGGAGTAGACTTGTCGGTGCTAGAGGGCACCGACACACTTGGTTTGTCAAGCTCACAGGTCGGTTCCGAACATGGAGCCGATGGCTTGACTGGTTTCAAAGATTTAACTGGCTGAGATGCTTTAGCCAGAGAATCCTGTTTTAACAATCCACGGAGGATTAATTTGTTTTTCCGCTCCTGCAGGACCCTTGGACTAAAGGTATGACAAACAGAGCAAGAGTCCTGCAGGTGCAGAGCCCCCAAGCAGTAAACATAACTAGTGTGTCCATCTGTCAGAGACATCTTCTGACAGCATGAGTCACACTTTTTAAACCCTGAGGTTTTAACTTCCTTAGACATTTTGAAGTACCACAAAAAGACACACTACAATAATAAACTAAAAATTATATTAATAAAGACCTTAAAGGAGAGCCTCTAACTTAAATGGCTGTCCTTAAAGGGGGGGGATCTCTAACTTAAACGAGTTCAGGGAACAACAGAAGGCCTAGCGACAAAGGGGCGATGGTCACCACAGCACAAAAAATACAACAAAGGACAAGATAAGGGGTTTACAACTAAAGAAACTCACAAACTACTATAACAGAGAAAAAAAAATAATTTTTCAAGTAAAGTATTTGACTTTAAATAGAGAATAAAGTTATACTAAGCCTGAGCCAGTGCTGACGCAACCTCGCAGCTAAAGCGGCAAACGAGATCTGGGTAGCTGACGCTAGGCATTCTGGGATAAGGGGTAGCCTCAAGCCAGTAAACAGCTCTCGAGCTATAGAAAGTGGCAGAGTCAGAGCGGAGGATCGGCTCCGAACCCATCCAGCAAGAACGAAGGCAAGATTGGACAACTTAACATCTATAATTTAAAGGGGTTGCTCGGTATTTAGTAGTACCCAGTCATTTAAATGAAAAAAAAAAATCGGTGTTTGCTGGCAAATGTTGGACATTTGAGAGGTAAACAAAAGAAGGAAGCCAACTCAATGTCTGGATTGGGTTGGAGTAATGCTGAGGCTACCTAAGCTATCTAAAAGCTTGTCTTGTTTCTTCTTAACTTTTTTTTTTTTTTTATTGCTGCACAATGATAAAATAAAATACTGCTGCTTAAATGAAGTTCACTTTTCCTTAATCTTATTTTTGGACACTGCTTAGATCTGAATGGGAAAGAGCAGAAAACTCCCATCTGGATGAAACATGCAGCAGTATCAGTCCAGCAGCACAAAATGTTAGTCAGACTGCTTTGTAGTAAATGAGATCAGCAGCTCAGGAAAAAAATTATCAAAGCAGCAGCAACCTGAAGATGGTGGCAATTCCTCTATGCATACACAAGGAACAGACACAATTAAGGAAACTATTCTTTTTTTTTTTCTTTGGGGCCGCAGTGCTGCAGCGGTTAGCATTGTTGCCTCACAGCAAGAGGTTCTCACGTTCGATTCTCGGCTGGAGCACCTTCTATGTGGAGTCTGCATGTCCTCCCCACGGTAGAGTGACGTTTAAAGACATGGAGGTAGGTGCGTATGTGAATGGGTGTGCTTTCTTTGAAGGTTGGGCATCGGGCTGGCAACTCGGCACCGTAAAAATCCACTGCCAATCATTAGTGGACCGGAGGCCTGCTGTGGTGACCCCTAACCGGGAAAAGCTGAAAGACCTCTCATTCTTTTTTTTTTTCTTTTTTTTAATAAAAAATATGCTAATTATTGGTCTGGCTGAGACATTTAGCACTTCACGAGATTCAGAAACAGGTGATCTTACATGGGGAAAGGAAAATCAACCAGACAATTTTTTATTTTTTTTTTTGTTACAGATAGCAATTAAGCTAAGGAGTGTGTTTGTTACCCCCATAAGCTGACTACATGTATGTGTACACTTGCTAACTTCACTTCACACATACAGTACACAGTACAGTGCTTTCCCAGCCACTCATCAGAGATCTCCTTGGGAAGAACATCATTTAGATTTAACTTCATTGTACTATAAAGTTGCCAGAGCAAACAGTTCTTCGGTCCATTACAATGCGAAGGAACTCGGCAAAAGACTGACAGCAGACTGCTCAAAATGGAACAAAGGAACCACCAAAGCCCAGGCAAATCTGTCCCTACCAGCTCCTGCTCATACACCACACTAGGTCCTGGTAAAAGCAACATGCTGATGATGCAGCAGTTGAAATAGCTGAATGCATATTTTCCAGAAAACACTAGACAGTCAAGAGACATAGCAAAAGACTTATTTACTCTTAAAAACTGTATCACCAAAAGTGGCACTCAGTTGAAAATGCTTTTTCATGGTACATTTTCTTGGATTTTTGACTTCTCTTTGCCTTCAAGGTTAGTGTCATCAGTCAAAGTAAACAGAAAGGGGATGGTGCGCCCCTATGCCACAGCCTAAATCCATCACTTTGTACGTAATTTATAGCTACAGCCTTTGTTTTATCATCACTGGAATTGTCTCATAATATTCCACAACAATGACATGTCCTTTGCTGGTTCCATCAGGTGCAAAATAATATCATCTGCAAATAAAGCTAACTTTTTTTGAACACATGTATCCCTGAATTTGAGTCCCTTATTTTCTTTAACAGTGTTTCCAAACATAACACAAATCACAAAGGGGGAAAGGGGACACCCTTACCTGGTTGCTCTGCTCAGATACAACTTATCAGACAGGAACCATTCCACATTGATTTTTGCCTCAGATCTCTCATATATCCTTGCAATTAATGTAATAATTTTATCAGGAAATGCAAATGCTTCCATTGCCCTACACACAAAATCCAGGCTTACTCTGTCAACTGCTTATTCTTCATCAAGACCTTCAAATAACATCAGTATTTTCTTACATTATGTTTCCCTCGGATAATCATTGTTCTATTCAGAGGTTCATAGGTGTGTACTAGGCTAATGGCCCTGCAGCCTTTACAAGCAAGCCCATAGAAGTGCCCTGGTATTGTGCTGCCTAATATTAGTTCCCAGTGCCTCTATCAAGTAGAGCAACTGGAATGATCCCCAGGGTGAACTTTTTATTTCCCATCCACTCATCAAGATTTCTCTTAGAGGGCCAGTGAGGTGCTCTGCTTGACATGCATGGGAAGTCTATTCCAGAGCATGGGGAGTCTGAGTTATGAACCTGTCCCTCCAGCATGTTCTGTTGATTGTGCTAATGAGGTTGAGGTCTCTGGAGTGTGTGGTGCTGAGGGATTGGGATTTCTTTAGATGTAGCATTTCTGACAGAGCTGAGTCACACATGGCTTTGTAAGTCAAGCAGAGATTTCCTCTTAGTAGACAATATGAGACGGAGAATAGCTGGATGTTTTTCAGTCTGTTCATGTAGGACATGTGTTTAGTGTTTAAGGCCTAGGATCCTCTTTGTGAGGTACTTTTGTGGCCTTTCCAGCTGTTGCAAGTGTCTAGTGAGGTACATGCCAAATGGGGAGTTATACTCGATGACTGGCCTAATGACGGAAGAGTAGAGAGAGATGATGACCTCTCTTCCTGGATGCAAAACCCATGGTAATGAGATGTGCCACACAGGACTTTCTGACCACAGTGGCAATGTGCTGGTCGAAGGAGAGGATGCTGACAACCTATGTTCCCAGATTTCTTATAATGCCTTCAGTGGACTCCCATCGATGTGGTAATTAGTGGAAACTGAGTTTTTGCCAAAGGGGATGATGACGCAGTTTTTGGCATTAAGCTTAAGGCCATGGTTTTGACACCAGTTGGTCTGAGTGAGGCCTTTCTGTAGGATGTCTACATCACTTGGGAAACTAATAATGGCTCCCAGCTTGCAGTCATCTGCGAACTTGGTCAGCAGAGTCCCTCCGTGTTGGCCTGGACTTCTGAGAAGTAGATACCAAACCGGACAGGACCCAGGACAGATCCCTGTGGGACTCCATTCGTGAATGGTTGACAGTCTGACTTTGAGTCTGCTACTTTCACACTGTGGGTTCTATCTGTGAGCCAATTTGCAACCCACCTAGTGATACAGGGGTTGAAGCCTAGTTTGGGGAGTTTATCAATAATTCCTTAGTAAGAAATGGTATCAAAGGCCTTGGCCAGATCGAGGTAGGCTGTATGAACTGCCTTGCCCTCATCCACAGCTCTGGTGACTGGCTCAAAGAAG
This sequence comes from Protopterus annectens, assembly GCF_019279795.1. Lineage (NCBI taxonomy): Eukaryota > Metazoa > Chordata > Ceratodontiformes > Protopteridae > Protopterus > Protopterus annectens. The sequence goes on along the minus strand of NC_056746.1, from coordinate 1,526,303,371 downwards.
TCAACCAAGTTCAGCAGGCATGATCTACCTTTCACAAAACCAAATTGCATGTGATCTAGAGTCTGGAGATTCCCTATATCCTTGTTAATTAGGTCCATGATGATGCACTCCACAGCCTTAAATATCAGACTCTTCAGACTAATGGGGCGATAATTCCCAGGGTCTGTAGTCACTCCCACTTTATGGAGAGGGATGACTGTAGCCGTGCGCCATTTGGTAGGGGAAAGCCTGAGATAAGGCTGTGATTGAACAGGGCACACAGGTGAGGTGTCAGTTCACTCTGCAGTTCATGTAGAACACAACCAAAGATATTGTCAGGTCCCATAGATGACGTATTCTTGGCCTTGGACAGTGCTGTTCTAACCTGTGTTGCAGTAATACTGGATGCCTGGCAATCTACTGGTATTGTGATTGGTCCTTTGGTGGGGCAGAGAGAGGTAAAGTTGGCAATGAATCTGTCAGCCAGTATATTGGCAATATCACAAGAGAAAAATCCACTGGTACTGCAGGTCAGTTTGGATTCTACATTAAAGCCCTTCGAGTTTAATGGGGTCACCCCAAAGTAAGGAATGTATTAAGAAAGCATGGTGTTGGAATAATGGATGGACAGAGGAATTTAGAAATGAGCTAAAATTGTAGATTGTAATATGAGGATAAACCTGAAGCTTTCCTTTGTTATCCAAGAAGAATAAGGAGTGGGGGAACAAGAGTGATTCACTTACAATTAGATTACACAGATATGGGAAGAACTTATCATATATTTTATTTATATATATATATATATATATATATATATATATATACATATACATATATACATATATATATATATATATATATATATATATATATATATATATATATATATATAATATTATATATATAGATATATATATTCGAGAGAGAGAGATTGATTTTTGGGAAACAAAATCTAGAGTTGTTAACAGACAAATGATGTCTTGGTGCAGCAGAGAGGAAGGAATCAGGTTTACCACCACACAGCAGAACCAGGTTTGGCAGGTGATACATAGCTTTAGTAAATGGGGTCTGTATAATTTCGTTGAAGTGATTACCCATTGAACACCTATTCGCCGAAGTTAGTCCATCTAATGCTAATTCCATTGAATATTCATTTAAGCAAATTTCTTCCCAGGGGAAAAAAAAGCAGTCAGCCAACCTAGCAAACATCACAAAAAATACATTACTTAAAACGCGCCCATGTTGGGGACTATGCCCCCAAACTAAATATACCAACTACAAGATGGCACTACAGTAAGGAAAGGGGCAAATTCCCAATGATGGCCAGCAAATTTTTCCCCTGGGAAGAAATTCACTTAAATGAATGTTCAGTGGAATTAGTGTTCGATGGATTAAGTTTGAATAGGTGCTCAGGTAGTCAGTTCAACTAAATGATATGTTCCCTAGTAGATGGCCTAGTTATTATGACCAACAACTGCAAGTGATATACCAAAGTCCATGGATTCACTATAGAACTGAATTGAAAGCAGATAAACACAGGAGGTGTGGGCAACAGTGAGCAGAAAAATTATACATGTTTTGGGAGAGTAATAAGGTACTTTTAATGATAGAAAGGTGTATGAGGGATGAAATGTATTAATCTGTACTTAATGCGGAGAATTGTGTTTAATGCATGTCATTATTGTTGCTAATGGTACTTGCCTTTATTTGTATTTGTCTACTTTCATACCCAATACTTTTTTGTTAATGGTGTTTCATCATATAGTTTTGAATATGTTCATGAGGTTGTTCTGCTTTTATTGCTATGTTAAGCAGTAAATAAATGCATGTGCAGTACATCAGAACTGCTCCAGGATACCGGACAGCTGCGGAACGACAGCACGGAGGCATTATAAAATGTCATTATTTAAGAAACGTAAGTATTTTTTTTCTTAAATAATGTCATTGTATAATAGCAATAACCCACTTCTGGGTGTGGGTAATGCTGGATTTACCCACGGTTGTCTTTGTATGGCCACTCGGGCTTCGCCCTAGTGGTCAAACCACACCAACCATGGGTAAAATCCAGCATTACCCACACCCAGGCGTGGGTTATTGCTTAAATAACATATAATGTTCTAGTCTCGGGGTGCAGAAGCTGCTCTGGGAGTGAAAATGGGTGATATTTAACCTGCTGCAGTATAGTTTTGTAAGAGCTAGCTATAAATTCTGCTTCCAGTGAAGATGGCATTAAAAATATCACAACTTGATATCTGTATGATGATGATTACGGATTCCCAGCTCACCGTGCAAAACATACTTATGAGTGGTCTAGCCAAGGCAAATGGTGCACATCTAAAAATTTTGACTCATAGCCTAAACACTTATGTTGCTTCTCTAAATTAGCTTCTACAAAATTTGTGTTCCCTCTTTCTCATTCTGGAGGTCTGAGATTCCATGAATCAAAGACTGATCGTCTTCCTCCCCCCTTGTAAATATCTTTGTCTGGCTAATCTAGCAGAGGTCACATGCAATTTAATTGTTCCATAATGGGCATCTTCTCCCCTGCTGTTAACACCAACTATTTTATTCAAATAAATGTAAGGTCAAAGCAGTCACTAGTGTATCAGAACTTGTGTGGCTCTGCTAGATAGGGATGACATTTAACTTCTTACCTGTTGAATTACTACTGACATCAGTAATGAAAAGCCAATCTTGAAAATGTTAAAATGTAACAGGAGTTCCCAGTGGACAGGATTCTGCATCCCCACACCACTAACAATGCCAAACAAAACCAATCAGATGGTAGTTAGCTTCAGACATATACATAAAAGGTGCACAGGAACAGTCTTGGCTCTAGTTACAATTAAAAGCAGCATGCTGATGATGTGACTGGCCAGACTGTAAATAAAAAGTTATGTACCTACCATAACGTTCCATGTTAGTTGTCCATCTCACCTTCCTTCCTGCTGGATGGGTTCGGAGCCGATCCTCGACTCAGTCTCGGCCACTTTCTATAGCTTGAGAGCTCTTTATTGGCTCAAGGCTACCCCTTATCCCAGAATGCCCAGCTTCAGCTACCCAGATCTCTTTTGAGATAGCTCAAGCTAGACATAATCATAGAAGATAATCCATTATTATTAAACCTGGATATACAGTAAATTGTCATGGTTTGCTTGGGAAGCAACTAATAAAATAAGTTAGCCAGTGAAACCATTGAAAAAAACTCCTCTCAATCCTCGAGGAAGGGGGAAGGAGAGAGGGACGCAAGAAGGAAGGCGAGATGAAGGACAACTAACCTGGAACGTTATGGCAGGTACATAACTTCTTCATGTTAAGTTGTCCAATCTCGCCTTCATTCTTGCTGGATGGGACAGCGTCCCTAGCACCTCAATCCTGGGTGGCTTATTGGAACAGACTCTTCAGAATCAAAGGAAGCCCTGCCATGGGAGACCAAATCCTTTGTAATGAGAAATAAATGTATGAGGATCTGCCCAAGTAGCTGCTGCACAAATTGAATCTATGGGCAATCTAGATTGAAACGCTACCGAAGTAGCTACTGACCTGGTTGAATGACCTTTGGGTTTTGCTGGAAGACCTTTTTGTCGCAAATGATATTTATGGGCAATGGTGTCTGATAACCATTTTGACAAGGTTACTTTAGAAACTGGAAGGCCTTTTTTGTTGTTAGCAAATGAAAGGAACAATTGATCTGATTTTCTCATTTCTTTAGTTCTATGGAGATAGAAACGCAGTTGTCTATGCACATCCAGTTGGTGTAATCTGTATTCTGCCTTGTTGGAACGATTAGGGAAAAAGACAGGAAGTTCAATGGATTGATTCAAATTGTGTTCTGAACAAACTTTAGGTAGAAAAGATGGGTTGGTTCTCAGAGAAACTCTGTCTTTGTGAAAAACTAGGTGTGGAGGGCGAACACATAGTGCATGAAGTTCTGAAACACGTCTGGCAGAAGTAATAGCAACTAGGAAGAGAGTTTTCCAAGAGATACATTTCAATGAACATGATGCTGCTGGTTCAAAGGGTGGCAGTATCAAGGAGGCCAGAACCAAACTGAAATCCCAAGGTGGAAGGAGCTCTTTCACTGGGGGTCTAAGCAGAGATGTACCTCTCATGAAGGCCTTACAGAGTTTGTGAGACATTATACTTGAGTTAGAAACTCCGAAGTGAAAATTTGAAAGGGCAGCTAGTTGTACTCTGATGGTAGCAGTAGCTGCACCAGAATGAAACAGTTCTGCTAAGAAATCCAAAATCTTGTGTACAGGAGCTGTAAAAGGATCTAAAGTCCTGGATTCTGCCCAGTAAGAGAATCTTTTCCATTTGCTAGCATAAACTTTCCTTGTAGTGGTCTTATGAGAGGAAACAATAATATCACGCACTGCTGAGGAAATATTGGGGAGCCTGGCTAGGATTGGAAGTGGAGTAACCAAGCTGTGAACTTGAGAGATTAGAGGGATTGGTGTAGCCTGTCTGATTGATGAATCAAGAGGTCCGGTACTGGGTCCAGAATCCAAGGCTGGGCTAGAAGGTGGGGATGAAGGAATGGAAACCAAATCTGTCGAGGCCAATAGAGGGCAATGAGAATCATCTTGCAACCCAACGATTTTGCTTTCTGAATGACTTTTGGAATTAGGGGAAAAGGGGGAAATGCATAAAGGAGTCCCTGAGGCCAATCTTGGACTAGAGCATCTCTGGGCATCTGACCTGGAGGAGGAACAAGGGAGAAGTAGCTGTTGCATTTGTTGTTGAGGGGAGAGGCAAAGAGATCACAGCAAGGCTGGCCCCATTTGAGGAAAGCCCTGCAGAGCCTGTCCGCTATTACCTTGGATGTCCCACGGATATGCGTTGCTGTCAGAAAACGTTGGGAGAAAATCGCCCATTGCCACAGTCTGAGGGCCTCCTGGCACGAGGGGTAAGACCTGGTTCTGCCTTATTTGTTGATGTACCAAACCACTGACATGTTGTCTGTCTGTATTGCAATAGTCCCAGCAGGGAGAGAGTCTTGAAGAGCTTGCAACGCTAGGAGCATCGATCTCATCTCCAGGATGTTGATGTGTAAGTGGTACTCATGAGGTTGCCAAGTGCCTTGGACTGTCTTCCCTAGATAATGCCCCCCCCCACCCTATCAGGGGAGCGTCCGTGGTCACTGGGCAACGGGATGGGATTCCACGAAAGGTCTAACCTGAGTCACTAGTGGGGAGACCATCCACCAGGAAAGGTGTCTTTTGTAAGATTCCGTAATTAGTATAATGTGAGACACAGGTAATTCCTGGAAGGACCATTGTGTGAAAAGAAGCCACTGAAGGATTATCATGTGAAAGCGTGCTAAGGAAACTAGAAAAATGGCTGCCATGTACCCTAGAGCTTGAAGAACACATTTGATTTGAATTCTTTTGCTTCTCAGGAAAAGTGACACCTGTAGTTGAATAACGGAGACACTTTCCTGAGGCGATTTTACAATCATTTTTCTTGCGTCTAGCTCTGCTCCTATGTATTTAATAGATTGACAGGGCAACAAGGCAGACTTTTTGAAGTTTACTGTGATGCCTAGCTGAGCATAAGATGTGATGGTGTAATCTCACGCCTCTATAAGTTGTTGCCTGGTGGTAGCAGTAAGGAGCCAGTCGTCCAGATAATGAAACCCCTGGAATCCTAGATGTCTCAGGTGAGCCATAACTACTGCCATGCATTTGGTGAACAGCCTGGGGGCTGTGGTGAGACCAAAGGGCAAAGCTCTGAACTGGTAATGACTGGTCCCTAGCCAGAAGTGTAGAAATCTCATGGACCATCCAGTCCATTTTTATATGATAGTATGCATCCTGAAGATCTACGGAGTACATCCAACTGTCCTGAGCAAGAAAGGGAAATGGACTGCAGTGTTACAATCTGGAACTTTTCTTTTTGTACAGATTTGTTTAAGCTGCTGAGGTCCAGAATGGGTCTCCAGTCCCCTGTCTTTTTGGGCACTAAAAAGAATCTTGACTAAGTTCCGGATCCTACTTGGTCTGCGGGGACTTCCTGGATGGTTCTTTTTTCTAGCAGTCTTGAAACTTATGTGACTGCCTGATCCCTTAGATTGGGTGGAACATCTGGGATGGATTTGTTTGAAACAAGAGGGGGTTGATGGAAGGGAATCTTGTAACCTCCGGATATAATGGGTAATACTCATTTGTCTTTTGTATTATTTTGCCAGGCGATTGGGTACAATAAAAGCCTTCCCCCAACTACCTCCAGAGTTGAGCAGTCGGGCATCCCTTCAGGGATGTTGATAGGGTTTGGAAGAGAATGCATCTCTGTCACCCTGATTATGCGGACCCCCCCTCTGCCATGAGGGCAGCATCTGCCATTGTTATTTCCCCCTCTGCCCCTGGGGGAAAATTCACCACGTGCATAAGGCAAGGGTCCCTGGGATTTTCGAAACCACATCTTTCCACCCTTCTGACCCTTTGGGTATGGTCTGGTCGGAGTGGAAAAAGACTCCCACATCAGAGAGCGTCTTGCCTTCTTGCTGGTACCTGGTAAGCATGTCTTTCACCTGAGGCCCAAAGAGAGAGGAGCCAACAAAGGGGGTATTGGTAAAGGATGCTCTGAAAGGTTCTGCAAACTGACATAGCCACAGCCAAGAATGTCTCCTAAGAGCCACTCCTTTTCCTGCAGCTCTTCTCGCTCCATCGGCTGAGTATAAAATAAGCCTCATGGAGGAGATGACTATTGAATTTAGAGACGCCAGCTCGGTAGCTACCTTGGCTGAAGCTCCCTCAGCTGTAGGATCTTGTAGGGCATCTCCAAGCTCTTTTAGGAGATCCCTCTGAAGCCTAGTAAAATGGAAAAGATAATTCAGGGACCTAAGGGAGAAGGTCGCTGATGAAAACATTTGCTTCCCATATCTGTCCAGTGTACGAGTCTCTCTATTCGGTGGATGGACAGATGAGGAGGTTTCAGCTAACTCTCTCTTTGTGGCTGCTGCTACCACCATGGCATCAACTGGGACACCTTTAGTCAAGAATTGTTTGTCTTGGGGAGCTGTGATAAATTTATTGGGTCTCCTTGGGACAGGTTCCATTGAATCTGGAGCTGTCCAAGCCTTTTGAGACACTACAGACATGAGTGGATCAAAAGGCGGAGACACCCAGGAGGTGTAAGGTTGGGAACCAAATGCATCCAGGTATACAGACTCATCCTTGGAGGGGGCTAGGGAAGTCCAGCTACACCTCTGCCTAAGAATCTTGAGGATGTCCGAAAAGGAAACATCTTCAAAGGGGTACCTTGGGGTCCCCTCCGATTCATCCAGGTCTGTATCTGAGGTGACGGGGGGTCTTGGTGCTTCCTCTTGCACTTTTTCTTCTGGAAAGCCTACTCAGAATGCTCTGTAGAGGTTTCGGAAGAAGAGGGTTCACCCAATGGAGTATCCTGGGGCATAGGTTCCCTACGCCTTGGAGCAGGAGGAGCAGAGGTTGTCACATGCACTGAGGGGGATGGAGCCAATGGAACCGATATTGGGGCCGTCTGGGGACAGCACTCTCCGCATGACCTCGAAGGCATCACGGTCTCGACACAAAGAGGGCTCCAGCGAGACATGAATCCCACTTCGTGCAGAGGGCAACAGCTCCGAGGCTGATGTGGGAGCCAAGCTCAACTGAGCCGATGCTCCGAGAGGGAGAGTGGGGTCGGACAAGGGTCCGATGCCACTTCCCTCCTTGGAGCTGACGAGAGAGCTTCAACGCTCAGATAACTCAATGGGAGGAAGAACCAAGGTAATCGGAGCTGAAGAGGATGTCATCAGAGCCGAAGGAACCACTGGACTCCAGCTCAGAACTAAGCATAGTCGATGGAGCCAAAGCCTGTTGAGGTGGGCTCGAAAGCATTTTTGCAAGGGCCTGTGACTTCAGCAACCTACTGATCACTCTTTCCACATCCTGATCCAATAACCAAGGATCGAGGTGTGTGAAGAGTGATGAATGGCTTTACTCTGAAATAAGGGTGATTGTAGCACCGAGAAAATCGGCTCCAATGAAGAAGACCTAGCTCATTTGTGGCTCCGAGACGGCTCCGAAGTAACACTTGGAGCCAATGGAGTAGTCTTGTCGGTGCTAGAGGGCACCGACACACTTAGCTTGTCAAGCTCACAGGTCGGTTCCGAACATGGAGCCGACGGCTTGACTGGTTTCAAAGATTTCACTGGCTGAGATGCTTTAGCCAGAGAATCCTGTTTTAACAATCCACGGAGGATTAGCTTGTTTTTCTGCTCCTGCAGGACCCTTGGACTAAAGGTATGACAAACAGAGCAAGAGTCCTGCAGGTGCAGAGCCCCCAAGCAGTAAACATAACTAGTGTGTCCATCTGTCAGAGACATCTTCTGACAGCATGAGTCACACTTTTTAAACCCTGAGGTTTTAACTTCCTTAGATATTTTGAAGTACCACAAAAAGACACACTACAATAATAAACTAAAAATTATATTAATAAAGACTTTAAAGGAGAGCCTCTAACTTAAATGGCTGTCCTTAAAGGGGGGGGGGGACTCTCTAACTTAAACGAGTTCAGGGAACAACAGAAGGCCTAGCGACTAAGGGGCGATGGTCACCACAGCACAAAAAACACAACAAAGGACAAGATAAGGGGTTTGCAACTAAAGAAACTCACAAACTACTATAACAGAGAAAAAAAAATAATTTTTCAAGTAAAGTATTTGACTTTAAATAGAGAATAAAGTTATACTAAGCCTGAGCCAGTACTGACGCAACCTCGCAGCTAAAGCGGCAAACAAGATCTGGGTAGCTGACGCTAGGCATTCTGGGATAAGGGGTAGCCTCAAGCCAGTAAACAGCTCTCGAGCTATAGAAAGTGGCAGAGTCGGAGCGGAGGATCGGCTCCGAACCCATCCAGCAAGAACGAAGGCAAGATTGGACAACTTAACATCTATAATTTAAAGGGGTTGCTCGGTATTTAGTAGTACCCAGTCATTTAAATGAAAAAAAAAAAAATCGGTGTTTGCTGGCAAATGTTGGACATTTGAGAGGTAAACAAAAGAAGGAAGCCAACTCAATGTCTGGATTGGGTTGGAGTAATGCTGAGGCTACCTAAGCTATCTAAAAGCTTGTCTTGTTTCTTCTTAACTTTTTTTTTTTTTTTTTTATTGCTGCACAATGATAAAATAAAATACTGCTGCTTAAATGAAGTTCACTTTTCCTTAATCTTATTTTTGGACACTGCTTAGATCTGAATGGGAAAGAGCAGAAAACTCCCATCTGGATGAAACATGCAGCAGTATCAGTCCAGCAGCACAAAATGTTAGTCAGACTGCTTTGTAGTAAATGAGATCAGCAGCTCAGGAAAAAAATGATCAAAGCAGCAGCAACCTGAAGATGGTGGCAACTCCTCTATGCATACACAAGCAACAGACACAATTAAGGAAACTATTCTTTTTTTTTTTTCTTTGAGGCCGCAGTGCTGCAGCGGTTAGCATTGTTGCCTCACAGCAAGAGGTTCGCCCGTTCGATTCTCAGCTGGAGCGCCTTCTATGTGAAGTCTGCATGTCCTCCCCACGGTAGAGTGACGTTTAAAGACATGGAGGTAGGTGCGTACGTGAATGGGTGTGCTTTCTTTGAAGGTTGGGCGTCGGGCTGGCAACTCGGCACTGTAAAAATCCACTGCCAATCATTAGTGGACCGGAGGTCTGCTGTGGTGACCCCTAACCGGGAAAAGCTGAAAGACCTCTCATTCTTTTTTTTTTCTTTTTTTTAATTAAAAATATGCTAATTATTGGTCTGGCTGAGACATTTAGCACTTCACGAGATTCAGAAAGCAGGTGATCTTACATGGGGAAAGGAAAATCAACCAGACAATTTTTTTTTTTTTTTTTTTTGTTACAGATAGCAATTAAGCTAAGGAGTGTGTTTGTTACCCCCATAAGCTGACTACATGTATGTGTACACTTGCTAACTTCCCTTCACACATACAGTACACAGTACAGTGCTTTCCCAGCCACTCATCAGAGATCTCCTTGGGAAGAACATCATTTAGATTTAACTTCATTGTACTATAAAGTTGCCAGAGCAAACAGTTCTTCGGTCCATTACAATGCGAAGGAACTCAGCAAAAGACTGACAGCAGACTGCTCAAAATGGAACAAAGGAACCACCAAAGCCCAGGCAAATCTGTCCCTATCAGCTCCTGCTCATACACCACACTAGGTCCTGGTAAAAGCAACATGCTGATGATGCAGCAGTTGAAATAGCTGAAAAGCATATTTTCCAGAAAATACTAGACAGTCAAGAGACATAGCAAAAGACTTATTTACTCTTAAAAACTGTATCACCAAAAGTGGCACTCAGTTGAAAATGTTTTTTCATGGTACATTTTCTTGCATTTTTGACTTCTCTTTGCCATCAAGGTTAATGTCATCAGTCAAAGTAAACAGAAAGGGGAGGGTGCGCCCCTATGCCACAGCCTAAATCCATCACTTTGTACGTAATTTATAGCTACAGCCTTTGTTTTATCATCACTGGAATTGTCTCATAATATTCCACAACAATGACATGTCCTTTGCTGGTTCCATCAGGTGCAAAATAATATCATCTGCAAATAAAGCTAACTTTTTTTGAACACATGTATCCCTGAATTTGAGTCCCTTATTTTCTTTAACAGTGTTTCCAAACATAACACAAATCACAAAGGGGGAAAGGGGACACCCTTACCTGGTTGCTCTGCTCAGATACAACTTAAAAGACAGGAACCATTCCACATAGGTTCATAGGTTCATAGATTAGTACTAAGCTAAGTGCCCTTGCGAGCCATTTTAAGCTTAGCCAATTATACCTTGTGAGACTCAAACCCTGCACCTTGTGTTTGTAAGGCAAACACCTTAACCATTAAGCCACCCTCCCAACCCTGATTTTTGCCTCAGATCTCTCATATATCCTTGCAATTAATGTAATAATTTTATCAGGAAATGCAAATGCTTCCATTGCCCTACACACAAAATCCAGGCTTACTCTGTCAACTGCTTATTCTTCATCAAGACCTTCAAATAACATCAGTATTTTCTTGCATTATGTTTCCCTCGGATAATCATTGTTCTATTCATAGGTTCATAGGTGTGTACTAGGCTAATGGCCCTGCAGCCTTTACAAGCAAGCCCATAGAAGTGCCCTGGTATTGTGCTGCCCAATATTAGTTCCCAGTGCCTCTATCAAGTAGAGCAACTGGAATGATCCCCAGGGTGAACTTTTTATTTCCCATCCACTCATCAAGATTTCTCTTAGAGGGCCAGTGAGGTGCTCTGCTTGACATGTATGGGAAGTCTATTCCACAGCATGGGGAGTCTGAGTTATGAACCTGTCCCTCCAGCATGTTCTGTTGATTGTGCTAATGAGGTTGAGGTCTCTGGAGTGTGTGGTGCGGAGGGATTGGGATTTCTTTAGATGTAGCATTTCTAACAGAGCTGAGTCGCACATGGCTTTGTAAGTCAAGCAGAGATTTCCTCTTAGTAGACAATATGAGACAGAGAATAGCTGGATGTTTTTCAGTCTGTCCATGTAGGACATGTGTTTAAGGCCTAGGATCCTCTTTGTGAGGTACTTTTGTGGCCTTTCCAGCTGTTGCAAGTGTCTAGTGAGGTACATGCCAAATGGGGAGTTATACTCGATGACTGGCCTAATGACGGAAGAGTAGAGAGAGATGATGACCTCTTTCTTCCTGGATGCAAAACCCATGGTAATGAGATGTGCCACACAGGACTTTCTGACCACAGTGGCAATGTGCTGGTCGAAGGAGAGGTTGCTGACAACCTGTGTTCCCAGATTTCTTATAATGTCTTCAGTGGACTCCCATCGATGTGGTAATTAGTGGAAACTGAGTTTTTGCCAAAGGGGATGATGACGCAGTTTTTGGCATTAAGCTTAAGGCCATATTTTTGACACCAGTTGGTCTGAGTGAGGCCTTTCTGTAGGATGTCTACATCACTTGGGAAGCTAATAATGGCTCCCAGCTTGCAGTCATCTGCGAACTTGGTCAGCAGAGTCCCTCCGTGTTGGCCTGGACTTCTGAGAAGTAGATAACAAACCGGACAAGACCCAGGACAGATCCCTGTGGGACTCCACTCGTGAATGGTTGACAGTCTGACTTTGAGTCTGCTACTTTCACACTGTGGGTTCTATCTGTGAGCCAATTTGCAACCCACCAAGTGATATAGGGGTTGAAGCCTAGTTTGGTGAGTTTATCAATAATTCCTTAGTGAGGAATGGTATCAAAGGCCTTGGCCAGATCGAGGTAGGCTGTATGAACTGCCTTGCCCTCATCCACAGCTCTGGTGACTGGCTCAAAGAAGTCAACCAAGTTCAGCAGGCATGATCTACCTTTCACAAAACCAAATTGCATGGGATCTAGAGTCTGGAGATTCCCTATATCCTTGTTAATTAGGTCCATGATGATGCACTCCACAGCCTTACATATCAGACTCTTCAGACTAATGGGGCGATAATTCCCAGGGTCTGTAGTCACTCCCACTTTATGGAGAGGGATGACTGTAGCCATGCGCCATTTGGTAGGGGAAAGCCTGAGATAAGGCTGTGATTGAACAGGGCACACAGGTGAGGTGCCAGTTCACTCTGCAGTTCATGTAGAACACAACCAAGGATATTGTCAGGTCCCATAGACGTTGTATTCTTGGCCTTGGACAGTGCTGTTCTAACCTGTGTAGCAGTAATACTGGATGCCTGGCAATCTACTGGTATTGTGATTGGTCCTTTGGTGGGGCAGAGAGGGGTAAAGTTGGCAATGAATCTGTCGGCCAGTATATTGGCAATATCACAAGAGAAAAATCCACTGGTACTGCAGGTCAGTTTGGATTCTACATTAAAACCCTTCATGTTTAATGGAGTCACCCCAAAGTAAGGAATGTATTAAGAAAGCATGGTGTTGGAATAATGGATGGACAGAGGAATTTAGAAATGAGCTAAAATTGTAGATTGTAATATGGGGATAAACCTGAAGCTTTCCTTTGTTATCCAAGAAGAATAAGGAGTGGGGGAACAAGAGTGATTCACTTACAATTAGATTACACAGATATGGGAAGAACTTATCATATATTTTATTTATGTATATATATATATATATATATATATATATATATATATATATATATATATATATATATATATATATATACACACACATATATATATATATATATATTATATATAAATGTATATATTATATATATATATATATATATATATCAAAGAAACAGTCCCAAAAAACCGTAGGAGAGATGGATACTGATGTAGTCAAAATACTCCAGTTGCGATAATCCAAACGTTGCAGATAGCAAATGTAATGATAATCTCCTGAAGACAGAACTAAAGTATAGATCCAAATGCAAGCTCAATGTGTTTAAAACGACTTTATTATTTATTATTTGTATGGAGCCGTAACTATGAGCTACCATAATAGAGCGCACCATTGCATAATTCATTTTACGTTGATGGTCGCTTTCCTCTACATTGCTGAATTTTGTTTATTAGCATTGTTTTTAGTACTGTATAGTAAGATTCTGATGTTCAGCACTACGTGTTGTGTTTATTTATTACATGTTCAGTTTAGCGTGCAAACTGTTTTAAACACACAGATGCCTTACTTACAGGTTTTATATATGTAGTTCTATATATATATTTTTATCTTGTCTCGTACATATGTTTTAACTACATTCTGATTAATTCTTGCAAACACCCAGAAAACAGGAAATTGCAAAGCATGGTAGCATCGTGAGATGTGACTATGAACATTTATATTGGTTTTTGTAGTTCAACTCGTAACGTCTGAGGAAGCTATTTTCAATAGTGAAAGCGCTTACGTTTTTTCTTCTAATAAAGTCGTTTTAAACACATTGAGCTTGCATTTGGATCTATACTTTAGTTCTGTCTTCAGGAGATTATCATTGCATTTGCTATCTGCAACGTTTGGATTATCGCAACTGGAGTATTTTGACTACATCAGTATCCATCTCTCCTACGGTTTTTTGGGACTGTTTCTTTGATTTATTTTTCGTGGGGCTGGTTTTTCATCGTACATATATATATATATAGATATATATATATAGATATATATATTCGAGAGAGAGAGATTGATTTTTGGGAAACAAAATCTAGAGTTGTTAACAGACAAATGATGTCTTGGTGCAGCAGAGAGGAATCAGGTTTACCACCACACAGCAGAACCAGGTTTGGCAGGTGATACATAGCTTTAGTAAATGGGGTCTGTATAATTTCGTTGAAGCGATTACCCATTGAACACCTATTCGTCGAAGTTAGTCCATCTAATGCTAATTCCGTTGAATATTCATTTAAGCAAATTTCTTCCAAGGGGAAAAAAAAGCAGTCGGCCAACCTAGCAAACATCACAAAAAATACATTATTTAAAACCCGCCCATGTTGGGGACTATGCCCCCAAACTAAATATACCAACTACAAGATGGCACTACAATAAGGAAAGGGGCAAATTCCCAATGATGGCCAGCAAATTTTTCCCCTGGGAAGAAATTCACTGAAATGAATGTTCGGTGGAATTCGTGTTCGATGGATTAAGTTCGAATGGGTGCTCAGGTAGTCAGTTCAACTAAATGATATGTTCCCTAGTAGATGGCCTAGTTATTATGACCAACAACTGCAAGTGATATACCCAACTCCATGGATTCACTATAGAACTGAATTGAAAGCAGATAGACACCGGAGGTGTGGGCAACAGTGAGCAGAAAAATTATACATGTTTTGGGAGAGTAATAAGGTACTTTTAATGATAGAAAGGTGTATGAGGGATGAAATGTATTAATCTGTACTTAATGCGGAGAATTGTGTTTAATGCATGTCATTTTTGTTGCTAATGGTACTTGCCTTTATTTGTATTTGTCTACTTTCATACCCAATACCTTTTTGTTAATGGTGTTTCATCATATAGTTTTGAATATGTTCATGAGGTTGTTCTGCTTTTATTGTTATGTTAAGCAGTAAATAAATCAGTTGAAAAAAATCCTTTGTTTTCATTATACCATAGACCAGTCTTTTGGACAAGTTCAAAGGAAGTCTTTTTAAAAAGAATGAAGAGACTGGTGGGAGACTATTTCTGGGAAGGAAAAGCCAAGAGTAGTATGGGGGAATACTTTACCAAAGGAGAAAGGGGAACTGGGAATACCAAAGTTCTCAAACTATTTAAAAGTATGTTGGACAACAAACATATTGAAATTGTCTTACTTTTGCTGTCAAGCAGACTGATGTAGGAAAAGACAGAACATTTAAGGAGTGGGGGAGAAGACCTGTGGGAGGATATATTAGGCATAGAGATACTGGAAGATCTAACGATAGTGAAGGGAATGAGAGCACTGGAGAAGCCTTTATTTAAAGAAAAGGAACTAGGGGGTGGCTAGAGGATGTAATACTAATAGGTAAAATGAGAGAAGATAACTTTAACAAATCTTTACTATAGATATAGAGATGGGGGAAATGGATTATCATGCCAAGTACTGGCCACAATAACAAAAGGAGAATCTTGTAAAGAGTTGGAGGCGTGTGTTATACCAATAGAAATGGAATGTAAATATTAGTGGTTGAAAGCGAGATAAGTAGAAGAAATCCGCAATATAAGGTTTAAGGGAATAGAATATAAAAGACTAATTGCAAGAGCGTCAAAGCCATGGATAATTACTGGATAGCTTAGTGCGAGGAATGAATGAAAAGGGGAAAAGAATTACAGGAAGACATACCAGAGGAAGTGGTTAGACTGTTCAAATATGTTACCAAATCAAGAAAATTTACGATTTTGCCTGGCAATGTTTGCACCGATACTTTACGATACTGCTAGATTAAGCAGGTTTTTTGTCGACTTCCAAGATGGCTGCACATTGAGTAACAGCTTAATTCTAGCTCTCCCAGTCTGAAAGCAGAAACTTAGCAGAGAAAGTCAGTGGACCCAGATTTCTGGGTAAAATTCAGTAACTGACTAGTAAGTGCACTGCCTAGATGCCAGGATAAAAGAAATATAAAGGACCTGGAAGAAAATCGGCTACAAAGGTGAGGATAAAACACAGACTAGAAGTACTGCAGTTGCTCAGCAAGAAGCAGTCCAAGTTCCAGAAATGACTTCTAGTAACCTAGAGGAAAGTATAAATCAGCTGCACACAGCACTGGTTAGAATAAATGAAACACTGATGGTGTACATCAACACAAGCAATAAAAATCTTGAAAAAATGGAAGAAGCTTTAAACACATATTTAGATAAAGTGACAATTTAAAAACTCAGCGGTTGAAATGAAGAAAAACATAGCTGAATATCAGACTGCTAGCTTTAGAATTAGAGTACAGAGCATGTAGGGGAAAACCTGAGATTTTCTGCTGAGAAGTTGGAAGGAACAGACTATATTAATTTTATGAAAACACAAATAAGCAACTGCAGTGGTATTCCACAACAGGAACTGTTAATTGAAAGAGCACATCATGTGTATGCTCCAAATCTGGTTACTAGAAATCAAACTAGATCTTTAATAGTAAAGATGCTGTCTTATCGGCAGGAGGAGTTGATTCTGACAAGACTGTGGCAGGAGGACAAGGTACTAAAAGTAGGAGAAAGCAGAGTGTTTGTGGAGAATGACTACTTATTGTACACCAGGCAGAAGAGGAGTAAATGTATTCCATTATTTAGGGAATGTTAAGAAGCAGGTGTGAGATTCAAACTGCTGTACCCAGCCATCTTCAAAATATTATTCCTTGGCAGGGCAAAATCATTGATTGATGTACATGCTAAGGAGGAAGTACAAAAGTTTGTCTTACAAACTGTGAAACCGGAGGTTCTGCTTTTTATCCTTCTGGTGATAAGGACCGAGACTGAGCCCATGAAATCTTTTCCACTGTTTCAAAATAAAATGCCTGAGAGAAAGAAAAAAAATGAGTCAACTACAAGAATCAAGTATACATTAGAAATGAAACAAAGACAGGATTTGGAAGATGGTGGTGAACAGGAATAAAGCTATTACCTTGGAAATTGACAAATGTGGGGTGATTAAGCAATAATTATATTTTTGAAACATGACAGAACAAGAAAATCTGATACCATTCCCCACTCAGGAATCAT
Organism: Protopterus annectens; assembly: GCF_019279795.1. NCBI lineage: Eukaryota > Metazoa > Chordata > Ceratodontiformes > Protopteridae > Protopterus > Protopterus annectens. The sequence continues at coordinate 1,526,286,277 of NC_056746.1, read as the reverse complement.
AGAAAAACTTACTAAGCTAGGCATCAACCCCTATATCACTAGGTGGGTTGCAAACTGGCTCACAGATAGAACCCACAGTGTGAAAGTAGCTGACTCCAAGTCAGACTGTCGACCAGTGACAAGTAGAGTCCCACAGGGTTTGGTCCTGGGTCCTCTCCTGTTTGGTATCTATTTCTCTGAAGTCCAGGCCAATACGAAGGGACTCTGGCTGACAAAGTTTGCAGACAGTTGCAAGTTGGGAGCTGTTATAAACTCCCTAAGTAATGCTGACATCCTATAGAAACGCCTCACTGAGACCGACTGGTGTCAGAACCATGGCCTTAAGCTCAATGCCAAAAAAATGTGTCAACCCCTTTGGGAAAAACCCAGTTCCCATGAATTACCACATCGATGGTAGTCCACTGAACACAGAAGATGTGATAAGAGATTTGGGAACAGAGGTTGACAGCAACATCTCTTTTGACCACCACATTGTGGTCAGAAAGCCCTTCTATGTGGCACATTTCATTACTAAGTGTTTTGCATCCAGGAAGACAGAGGTCATTGTCTCCCTCTACTCTTCCCTCATTAGGCCAATCATAGAGTACAATGCCCCATTTGGCATGTACCTCACTAGACACCTGCAACAACTGAAGGGTCTGCAAAAGTACCTCACAAAGAGGATCCTAGGCCTTAAACCCTTGTCCCATATGGACAGACTCAAAAAACTCTCAACTATTTTCTGTCTCATATCTCTGCTTGACTTACAAAGCCACGTCTGACCCAGCTCCGTTAGAAATGCTACATCTAAAGAAATCCCAATCCCTCTGCACCACATGCTCCAGAGACCTCAACCTCATTACCACAATCAACAGAACAAGCTGGAGGGACAGGTTCATAACCCAGAGACTGCCCATGCTATGGAGTAGAATAGAAATCTTGATGAATGGATGGGAAGTAGAAAATTCATCCTGGGGATCACTCCAGTGGCTCTACTCGACAAAGGCACTGGGAACTAAGGTTGGGTGACACGATGCCAGGGTAACCTATGGGCTAGGCTTGTAAAAGTTCCAGGGCCTTTAGCCTACACACCTATGAACCTATGAGTAGCAGATAAAAAAGAGGCATTCAAAGTATCCTTCCCTTCAGAGGAGGGAATATTAACAGTTAACGTTTTCATATTCTCAAAGAAAGTAGCCAAAACTTTTAACATGTGAGCCTGGCAGTTTCAAATTCTGAAAGTTGTAGTAGTAAAATAATATACTATATTCTCAAATCTGTAAAAAGCTTTCTCATCCTTGTCAGAGGGAATGGGATTAGCATTAACAATGTGTTTAAAAGAAGCAATTTTAGACAAGGAAATCACTGCATGGTTTGCTTTAGGGTTACAAAACAGATACTGTCAAGTCTGTGGCACCTTGTATAAAGTACAGTTTTGTACCTACCATAAATGTAGATGTCCGAACAGGATAGCATCTGCAGTCATAACAAATGGGTTGTCCTGTCGTCAGGCAGCCCTTCGGTCGGCCGGATTCCAAAGTCTGGGTCCGGCTTCGGCTGATGTCGCACTTCACCCGACGTCATCTCTGCTGGTCTTCGGGTATAAAGGCATCAGCCGACGCCATTTTCCTCAGTGTTTCTTGCCCCAGATGCCAGTTGTCTTCTTGGAAAGCTAAAATTTGGATAAATGCCAATGTTTCCAAAATAGTAGAAGGCAAACACCAAAAAATAAGCATGTATGTACATATATACAAACAAATACACCATAAGAGACTCCCCCCAGCTAGCTATTAGGAGGGTAAATACCCTAGGAGTACCACAGAGGGGAAGGAGGGTGGGTAATCCTGACTGCAGATGCTATCCTGTTCGGACATCTACATTTATGGTAGGTACAAAACTGTACTATGTCCTTCAAGGATGCATCTGCAGTCATAACAAATGGGTAGAATACCATAGCCAAACTAGGGGAGGAGGAAGAAGAATTATGGTGTAGCTAGGATCCCTTGCAGTACAGCAGTGGCAAACCCTGCTCGGGATCTAGAGTATAGAGGTAAATTATAATGCTTGGCAAATGTATGCACGGAGGTCCAAGTAGCCGCCTCAATAATGTCCTTGGTTGCCACTCCTCGTAAGAAAGCTGTGGTAGTGGCTGTAGCCCTTGTAGAATGAGGTCTTATGTTCTGTGGAATTGGTTTTCCATGGTAGGAGTAACAGAATCTTATGCAATTTCCTATCCATTTGGAGATTGTCTGTTTGGAAATTGCTTTTCCTTCCCTTCCTGTTGCATAGGCTACTAAAAGCTGGTCAGTTTTTCTGTGACCTTTGGTTCTGTCCAGGTAGTAGCGTAACTGTCTATGTACATCCAAGGTATGTAGCAGTCTTTCCCCCCTGTTCTGTGGATTGGGAAAGAAAGTAGGTAGGTAGGTGGATTGCCTGGTTTAAAGACACTCTGGATACCACCTTAGGCATAAATGTAGGATTAGTTCTCATGGACACCCTATCTTGATGGAAGATTAGGAAGGGTTGTACTGCCATTAAGGCCTGTAGTTCCGAAACCCTCCTTGCTGAAGTAATTGCCAGTAGGAAAGCAGTTTTCCATGATAGGTGTTGAAGATCTGCTGTTGCTGCTGGTTCAAATGGAGGGAGTGTCAACTTTTCTAGCACAAAGTTCAAGTCCCATGCTGGTAATGGTGGTTTCCTAGGAGGTTTTACATTCTTGATCCCTCTGAGGAACTGCCTGAGTAGAGGATGCGAAAAGACAAGTGGATCGAAGCAGTATTCTGCTGAAATAGCTGATGCATGTATTTTAATGGAGGAATAGGACAGGCCTGTATGTAGAAGCTCTGCCAAGTACTCCAGGATGTTATCAATATCTATGTTGGACACATCTGTTCCTCTTTCAGTACTCCAAATGACAAATCTTTTCCATTTTCCTGCATAGTTCCTTCTTGTTGAAGGTCTGCGGGCTTCAAGGATAATGTCTTTAACCCTTTGGGATACGTCTGGGTTAGTTGCTGCTATGTGATGTTCCAGGCAGTCAGTTGCAAGGTTTTTAGGTTTCGATGCATGATGTTGTAGTTGTTAGTTAACATCAAAGGCATCAGGGGTATTGACCACATTCTCCCCTGAGACATGTTCCTCAGCAATGGATACCAGTGTTGTCTCGGCCAATTCGGAGCTATCAGGATTATCCTTGGATGTTCTTCTTTGATTTTCAGTAGTACCTTGTGCATCAAAGGAAGAGGTGGAAATGCATATGCTGTCAGGCCTTTCCAACTGAAGGATAGAGAGTCCACCTTCCATGCAAGTGGGTGGTATGTCCTTGTGCAGAATTTTTTGAGTTGGTGATTGAGTGGGGATGCGAATAGGTCTATTTGTGGCATTCCCCATTTGTTTGTGATGGCCTTGAAAATGTCCGGGTGTAGCATCCATTCGTGAGCATCCGAGGTGGTTCTGCTTAACATGTCTGCTAGGGTGTTTTCTTTTCCCGGCACAAATATTGCCTGTAACTGGATGTTGTAGCTCAGAGCCATATTCCAAAGGTCCAGAGTCATTCTGCATAGGGGGTATGAATGAGTGCCTCCCTGTTTGTTGATGTACCACATGACTGTGGTGTTGTCTGTCCTTATCCTTAAATGGCCTTCTTTGAGGAATGGTCTGAATTTCTGGATTGCTAGTTTTACTGCCAGCATTTCTTTTTGGTTTATGTGCAGGTGCAGCTGGTCTGTAGTCCACAATCCTTGTATGCATTTGTCCAACATGTGCGCCCCCCAGCCTAGGTCTGAGGCGTCCGTTGTGATGGTCTGGCTTGCTTGCAAGTTGTGGAAGGGCAAGCCTGGGTTTGACTGGCATGCTTGAGCCCACCATAGGAACTCCTGTTTCAGGCATGGGATTAGTGGGATTTCGGTTTCTAAGCTGTGCCTGTGTTGAGACCATAAATTCTTTAGGTACCACTGTAGTTTTCTCATATGCAGTCTGATTTTGCTGTTTTGTACCTACTGACTTTGGATTTTTACCATTTGGTCTGATTTTGCTGCTTTGTACCAACTGTCTTTGGATTTTTACCACTTGGCAACTAATAAAGGACTTACCTTTTTTACGAACTATTGTCTTCACTTTGCGGTTCTGGAACTACTCTTCTTGGTGTTATCAGTTTTGCTCTTATTTTTCTTCATATGCAGTCTGGCATGTGGGACCAGGATTATGCATGATGCCATGAAGCCCAAGGCCTGCAGTACATTTCTTGCTGTTAGTTTGTTCTGCTTTGTTAATGCCAAGAAGTAAAGAGGGAGTTGTTCTTGTTTTTCTGTAGTTAGGAATGCCATTTGTTTTACTGTGTCCAATTCCGCACCCAAGAATGTTCTTGTCTGGGATGGTATCAGTCTTGACTTTTTTAAATTGACTGTGTATCCCAGGGCTTGTAGTAAGCAAATGACTCTTTGTAAATCTGTTGTCAGCTTGCTTTTGTTGTCCGCTTGCAACAGGCAGTCGTCCAGGTATGGATAAATTTGGATTCCCTGTAGCCTGCAATGAGCGATTACTGATGCCAGGCATTTTGTGAATACTCTGGGCGCAGTAGATAAGCCAAAGGGCAATGCTGAGAATTGATAATGCTCTGATCCTGCAAGAAATCTGAGGTATCTTCTGCAATTTGGTCGTATGGGGACGTGCAGGTATGCCTCCTTGAGATCTAGAGTTACCAGCCAACACTCCTTGCCCAGCATGGGAAGAAGTTGCTGTAGGGTCAGCATTTTGAATTTTGGAACAATGATGTATGTGTTTAAGACGGACAGGTCGAGAATAGGTCTCCAACTTTTCTCTTTTCTTGGTACTAGGAAGAGTCTGGAGTAGAATCCTTTGCCCTGTTCTGTTATTGGTACTCTTTCCACAGCTCTCATCTGTGTTAATTGAGCTATCTGCTTTAGAGCTTCTGTTTTTTGATTTGGAGGTAGGTTTGGCATTCCTCTTTTTACTGGTAAGGTGTGGAAGTGGAACCTGTAGCCTTGGTCTATGGTTTGCAAAATCCACTTGTCTTTTGTGATATAGTGCCAATTTTTCGAAAATAAGGCTAACTTTCTGCCTAAAGGTGCTGCTATTTGCTCCCTGGTCGGCGGTGTCAGAGCCAAGTCACTGTGATTGTCCTGTTGCAGTGGCAGTGGTTGTGTCTGTGCCTCGGTTATTGCCTTGCCACTGTCGTCCTCTGTAGGCACCTCCTCTGGATTGATTTCTGCCTCTAGAGCGTCTATTCCTACCTCTTTGAGATTTTGAGGAGTCTGGAAAGGACCAATTTTTGGCAGGCCAGCTCCTGCTAAACCTTGGGGGCTGAACCTGTAAGAAATCCTTAACTGTTTGTACAGATTTTGCCTTTTCTTCCATTTTCTTCATTACTTGCTGAGCAGGTGTACCAAATAGACTGGCCTTATCCATAGGAGCATCTAACAGCTTTGCTTTAACATGATCCGGCAAGACCTGTTCTTTCAACCATGCATGCCTTCTTATCACTGTGCCAGTCATGGCTGATCTAAATGAAGCCTCCAGTGCATCATAGCCACATTTTAAAGAATGGTTACTAACCTGCTGAATGTTATTCACCATTTCTAAAACATATTTCTTATCTAAGGAGTCATCAGAGGACAGCTTCTTAGTTAACTGATCAAGCATAAACTCTTGGTATTGGATCATATGAAACTGACAGTTTAAAGCTCTAGCTGAGAGAGTAGCAGAGGTGTAAACTTTTTTCCCCATCTCTCTAAGGACCTGGATTCCCTTTCAGAAGGGATAGGGTTTTTTGCTGAGGTCGAGGCTACTGCCTTAGGCCCCTGGGATATAGTTTCAGGATCTGCAAGTGGGGCCTTGTATAGGTGGTGATGAGTGTCTGGCACCCTGTAAAATCTATCTGGTTTGGCAGGGTCTGGAGGTAAAGTATCAGGAGCAGTGCAAACATCATTAAATGCATCATCCACAACAGGCAGTACTGGAGGTATAGCTAAGGGCCTATGTTGTGGTAAGTGCAGAAAGGTCCTAAGCCTTTTTCTTGAATCTGAGAAATCTTGTCCCTGCCATTGGAATTGTTCTCTCATGGCATGTAAGGTTTCCCCAAATTAAAATTCCTCTGGTGGAGAGGCAGATGGAATGGATTCTTCAGCATCGTAATCTTCATAAGTAGAAAAAGGAGCCTCTGGCTGATCTGTAATGTCTGAGTCATCTGAAGAATCATCTGAGGACACTGGCTCGGGGGGCTCAGCCCTAGGTCTCTTTTCTGGGGGCTGAGAGGCCCTGTCTGGGTGAGATTGGGATCCCCTAATTAAGGAAATTAAATCCTCTGCCAGAGTAAGCATTTGTGAACTAGAAGTGGGCCTGTGTGAGGGGGGCTTAACAGGCACTGATTTAACAGTTTTGGCTGCTTTAGCCCTGGCAAAGGCCTTGATAGACATGGCTGCAGGAGGCCTAGCAGCACCACGTGCTGGGGTAGAGACATCCAAAGGAATGGTGTCTGATAAATCACTAGGAACCACAGTAGTAGGCAAAACTTCAGAGGCCGATTCAACTAAGGTAGCAGGAGTCTCAGTAGTAGTCAAGGATTCGGCTGAAGATTGACCGGTTTTCTCGGTTTCGGCCGAAACCGGGACACTCGCGGCTTGCTTAACCGTGGTTTCGGCCGAAACCGCGGACCGCGAGTGTCGGTCTTTTTCTTTGCGTTTTAACAATTTGGGTAGTCGGAGGATCCGACGGCATAATGTACGCAAAATCTGAGCCGAAAAACTGTTCAGCAAACTCCGACCGACGCCTAAGCGTTCGTCGGTTGAAGGAAGCACAGGCTGAACAGGCTGCTACGTCGTGGTCTGGGCCTAAGCAAGGCAGGCAGTAAGAGTGGAAATCTTTATGAGGTATTTGTTTCCCACAAGTTAAACAGTTATTGACTTTTTCTGACATCGGCTGAGGCAAGAAAGAGTCCCCAACGGGGTACTTAGCTTTTTAGAAGTCTTCAAAGTAGTATTCGGTAGTAGTAATCTCTGGATCTGACCGACCGGCACTTGTGAACAGCTTCTGCTTCGGGCGCCACGCAGCAAGAAAGACTGAGGAAAATGGCGTCGGCTGATGCCTTTATACCCGAAGACCAGCAGAGATGACGTCGGGTGAAGTGCGACATCAGCCGAAGCCGGACCCAGACTTTGGAATCCGGCCGACCGAAGGGCTGCCTGACGACAGGACAACCCATTTGTTATGACTGCAGATGCATCCTTGAAGGACATCACATCAGACGTTTTAGGAGTAGGTTGTTGACTGTCAGGTAAACTGCAGCTATGAGGAAAACAGCCTTGAAATCTGATAAAACAGGAGGTACAGCTCTGTACATTACAGAATATCCAATTGTAAATCATAATACCTTTGCTGGTAAACAGGAATTTCATTTTATTTCCACTTAAATTTTATCTAAAATGAAAGCAAATTTTAAGAAAAAGTAATATCTTCTAGAGGGAAATCTACATCAACACTTTATCATGAAGGTTCAGGAACCTCTTTTCAGCTAAGAGACACAGACCTTCACCTGCCCCTTCCCCAACCAACAAATGTGGTTCTCCCTTGCCCACAGAGGACATTCCAACAGCCCAAGAAAACAGCTACCTTCTGCTCCTTAGTGGCTTTGGATACAATACAAGACAGACTGAGAGAAAAAGTTAAGAGATCAAAGGAACCACTTCCAGCCACAACAGTCACTGGCAGCTGAGGCAAAAGAAGTGCTAATCTGACACCCAAAGACTTCCTGCTAACTTTTTTTCTTGCAAACAGGAGACGGAAGAACTGAAGAGACCAGAAACTGCTCCTTGGTTTCAGTTCAGAAAGAAACTTTGAAGACAGATTGTGGAGCTTAGAAAAGATTGGAATGATTTAAATATGCCTTTGACAAAAAAAAAAAAAAAAACACTCTTCTTTTGATTCCTTTGAAGGAGGAGTCAAAGGAGTGGCCATATGCTTCCACATATAAGTCCTCTGAAGGAGGAGTCAAAGGAGGGGACATGTGCTTCCACGTACAAGTCCTCTGCCAGGGAGTCTCAATTGAAAATAAGCATTCCAACAGCTGGTCTTCCCTTGGGTATCTGATCCCTCCATATGGCTCTGTATAAGTTGGATATCAGCCTCCTCCTCTTAGACCTGTTGTGTTTTCCCATGCACAAAGCAGACATAAAAGTGCCCTTGGAAGACAAGCCTGTCTACCAACTTCAGGAGGAACTCTGCCAGGGGAGACAGAAGTAGCAGATGGACAGTCTGTGGGATCAAACATGGTAACAACAGAGTTGTCCTTCACAGGCCCTGGTAAATAGGATGTTGGAAGGGAAACAGAGGCTTCCCTAACTTTTTTTTTAGGACCAGGTGAGGGACATCTCAGGAGATGGAACCCGGCACCATGGATTTTGAAGGATAAAGCCTTCAGCTTCTAGTTCTCTAAATGATGGATTAAGAAATTATGCCTGTCTCTAAGTGTTTTTGAGTAAAGGACTGACAAATAGAGCATGACTGTATGTTGTGCCCCTCCCCCAAACAAAAAAAAGATAGGCTGTATGATCTTTACAGGGAATCTGTTGACCACAATAACACTTCCCCTTTTTGTCAGACATAAATGACCTGCTCACTTGATGAAACTAGCTGACTGATAAACCTGCGAAAATGCAGCTAAAAGGCAGTCTTACTGGTACCTTCAATGCAAGAAAGGTCAGATTTTTAGCACCCATACTTATACTTTTACACAGGCATGTTCTCATGCCACTTTGGCTATACAGACATGTGGAGGGCACCCTAAAGCTTTGGAGGCTGGATGGATATCCACATCCTTGGCAGGCAGGATACATCCCATACAGCTTAATTTACTCCAACACTGACCAAGGGATGAACATATGATATTTTGGGAGTAGATGATAAATGGGGATAAAGGAATACAAATGAGATGAAGCTACACAAACTTTTGGGTTACTGAACTTAGATAAACCTGCATATACAAGTCTAATGTTACAGATCAAGGAAAATATGCAGAGGTTGGACATAAATTTTGTTAAACCATAATGCAATAGAAAGTGAACTTAAGGAGGACAATAACATGAAATAAAATATCTAGGATGTACAGCTACTTAGTAAACTGCAGTTCATAGACGAATGCTAGGCTAATTGCCCTGAAAGGCCAATTTAAGATTAACCAGTAACATGAGGTCAGAGTCAAACCCTGTGTCTTGTGTCTATGAGATAAAGATCTTAACCATTATGCCAAACCTACCCACTCGCTAGTACAGTTATTATGATCTGTAATATTGTAAAAATAAAGCAATGTGGTCCGGTCCCTAAATAATTCTTGATCTCAAATTATGTTGCAAGATGTTAAATCTTTTTTTTTTCTTCCCCTTCTGTATCACTCTCTCCTGCTTCCTTCAGTGCCCCCTACCCATCACCAGGTATAACAACTTCTCCTACAGTCCCCAGACTATCTCCATTCTAAGGCTGGTGCCAGCATGGAATCTAAAGACTTCCTGGGGGTGGGGGTTGTGCTACTGACTGCTTCCACCAGGGGATTTTTTCTTCAACTTCCTTGATTTCCACCATCCTTGCACTCACCTGTTACAGCAGAGGGTTACTTCCCTCTATGGACCACACATCCTCACATGGAAGGCCTAGATGAATGTCATCCCCTCTGGGATGGGCAGACCCATCCTCACCTCCCTTCCCGCTCCTTAGATGCTCAAGCTGCTGACTAATCCCAGGTCAAATGGGCCATAGATTAGGCTTTATCCCTCCACACCACTGTACTGGCTTCAATGTTAATCTATCTAGACATTAAGACTAGCTGATTGATATTTGGATTTACATGCTTAACAATGTCAAGTTACTGAAAGTTAAATGTAGACACTGATTGTTCAACATTAGGTTAGTTTACTAGTATTGTATAGACATTTAATTGTATAACCAAATAACTATAAAATGGTTGAACAGCAAAGATGTGGTAAAAGTGCCCGAAACGCAACTAGTAATCCAAAATTAGGCACTGGAGACCAGCAGTTCCAACACACAAGTAATTTAATGTTCAAACACAGCAAAAGGAGCACACATCCACAAATAACAAACGCTGATAAAACACTTCGCCTTACGTTTTCGTTTCATAAAACTTCATCAGATGGGCAAAAACATCATAGTTACCTACTTGAATAACTTTTCCTCTTTGAATAGACCAATGAAATCAGTGATTCAATTAGTTACCAAGATACAGAAAGAGTGGATTCTAAACTGCATGTGACAGTCTTACTAGTCTAGCACCATCTGGTGGACAAATAATAAAACACATGAAAATGTATATAAAATTAAGAATTCACTTAAATAAATAAACCAGGATAAAATAACATGAATATACATAAAAAATGTAAAAATATCACAATTTTGCAGACCTGAGCTTGAGTACAGGTTTAAAGACACCTTATCATTAAGTCCTGAATTGTTGCAAGCATCCAGGACTAATTGCCAATATAGTTCCCTGTATTCGAGTCTGGTCTCCCATGGCCCACCCCTGGGGTTTACAGGGACCACCTCTATCACGAAAAATTGATACCCTGCTTTTGGACATGCCTGAAGGTTTGTACAGGGCGTTGTTATCATTTTTATTCCTTAAATAATAAAGGTGTTAATACATTCTTTGTTTTAACCTCCTTTCTGTCTTACCCACATAGGAGTCACATGCCCCACACAAAACAATATATACCACACCTGTGGTATTACAATTTGCATATCCTCTAGTAGTTATATACTTGCTCCGACATTTTAAATATAACATGTCCCCAGTCCGTATGTACTTACATTGGGTACAACTTCCACATTTGTCTGTACCTTTTTTATTACTAATGAGAGTTCCGAAATTGTTATAATGGGAACAGCCTTACAAAATGTTTTTGATATTTCGTCCTTTTTTGTACACACATTTAAGTGGCTTGTCAAATATACAATTTAAATTGGATAAGGCTGCAAATTTTTTCCACACCTTGTCTATAACTTGTCTGACCAAATTTGTTTCACCATCATATGTGACAGTTTAAGCAGATTGGTAAGATGCCCATTGTATCTTCATACATAACCTTGCATAATCAGAGGGGTGATTTTTACCCAAAATAGGGGCAAACCTAGACTCGCTACCATCCACGACTTCTGTTAATACATCATTCAAAAGTGTTGGTGGGTACCCTCTGACTTTGAACATGTCTGCTATAAAATCACATTCCCTTTTAAAATCCTGGGCATCAGATGCCATTCTGCTAGCCCGGACCAGCTGACCTTTTATTACCTCTCTTTTTTGGTGTGGGTGGTGGGCACTTGCATAGTAAAGATAAGAATTTGAGAATGTCTGCTTTCTATGAATTGTGGATTTGAAACCATTATCCACCTTTGAATGTAAACATCAAGGTAATTTAACTCACTATTGTTGAGCTGATATGTAAATTTTAGGAACTTAGTAGTCTTAGAAATGTATTCAAGGAATTAAAAAAAAATGATTATCAGTACCAGTCCAAAAAATACAGATGTCATCTAAAAAACACCCATACAGGTTCCAATATTGCTTAAATTCAGAGGTGAACACATTTGTTTTCCCAACATAGGAGAATAATATTGGTGTACAATTGTGATATTTTTACATTTTTTATGTATATTCATGTTATTTTATCCTGGTTTATTTAAGTGAATTCTTGATTTTATATACATTTTCATCTGTTTTATTTGTCCACCAGATGGTGCTAGACTAGTAAGACTGTCACATGCAGTTTAGAATCCACTCTTTCTTTATCTTGGTAACTAACTGAAATCACTGATTTCATTGGCCTATTCAAACACGAAAAGTTATTTAACTAGGTAACTATAAGGTTTTTGCCCATCTGATAAAGTTCTACGAGACGAAAACGTAAGGGGAAGTGTTTTTATCAGAGTTTATGTTATTTGTGGATGTGTGTTCCTTTTGCTGTGTTTGAACATTAAATTACTTGTGTGTTGAAACTGCTGGTCTCCGGTGCCTAATTTTGGATTGCTAGTTACGTTTTGGGCACTTTTACCACATCTTTGCTGTTTAATAGTTTTGGTTTTGTGGTTATGGATTCTCCAGCTGGCTCCAGTGCTTCTGTTAATGAAAACGGACCTAAAGGGACTGAACTGGGTGAGTTGCTTAAACTCACTGGACAATTGACACAACTGGTGGGGCTTTTGACACCCATTAGCCAATCCATGGCTTCTCTAGCAGCAGGAGTTTCTCTACCTGGTAACCAGGAAGGATTACAATGTTCAGCTTCGAAGGAAGGAACGGAGGGCAGAAATGCTACTACAAAGACTGTAAATTTGAACTCACAAACTTCTCAATGACCGCAATCAATCCTGGATGGCTTTCCCAGTATTACATTAACCTCTAACCATGAGGAGGGTCTTTCACAAGTGAACACACATCCAAACCATGGACTGAGTGAAAGAGAAACAAGTTCCAGCAGTTCAAACCAACACGGTACTAAAAGACATTTTAGAGACATTTTAAACTTTGAAATTGATTTTAGTGCACAAAGGCAAGTCGCTACTAACAATGATACTTACGTTACTATGCTTTCTAAATTTGATCATTTATTGTACAAATACAACGCCTGGGAAACTGACAATGCTTATCTTAAACATTGCCTGCCTTTACACATTTTTCCTAAAGGTTTAAGAGTATGCAAGTATCCTAATCATGTAAAAGAAGGTTCTCAGTTTCACGAGGACCTCATTATGGCTTTTGACAGATGTGGGGCAGACATAGTGAGAGCCATTATCAAAAATAATGAGCTAGACATGGAAAATGTTTTTAATCAGACAGAGTGTTAACAGTATTGTTAGTGATTTACTGTTCAGTATAGACACCGAAAAGGCAAAGTATTTTGATATTTTGACTGGTATTGAGTTAAAATGCAAGAAAATACAGGATAGAAAACTTATGAAAATTGACAGAGACTCTAATGAATATGCTAGCATGACACATTACCCTAAACCAAAACCCTTTAGGGTCAACAGCAACTTATATGGGGGTGAAAACGATAGAAGATGGGCATATACAGAGAACATTAATCAGGATTACCAAGAGAATTTAAACTTACAGGACCCCTTAGAATTTCCACCTCCGTGGAGGTCCGAGAGGTTGAGACAGAAGAGCCCTGTGAACTACAGGTATGGGAACCAAGTACAGAAAAGTTGGGGACCACAGGAACGAACATATTGGAGATGGATTCTTAAGATGAAATTACACAAGATGGTTGCTTACTTACAACGGTTTTAACATATTTAACTACACCAGCACTGTCATCACCAAAGGTCGTTTTAATTTATTTTTGAAAGGATTCACTTTTATACCCAGGGTAAAAACCAATTTGGCGGATTTATTAGTTGATTTTAAATTATTTATTAAACAAAAAATCTAGAATTATTTTTTAATGGACAGGAGAAAAGGAATATTCACAATAAACTAGTGAAGAAAAGCACTTTCAAGCCCCCACTGCACCCCCAGCTTAGAAATTTTGAACTGGTGGTGGAAAAAGAATTAAGTGAAATGTTGAAATATAATAGAGTGACCCCAAATGTAACTACTGAGGAAAAGAATATTCTATATGATTTTAAGGAAAACAAAAACCTTAGAACTATGAAACCAGACAAGGGTGGAGGGGTTGTTTTAATGGATCATATCAGCTATGAAAGCAAAATGTTTGACTTGCTCAATGACAGAGACATACGCTAGAGTTTCCTTGAATGAAGTCAACATTGCCTATAAAAAGATGTGTGTTTCTAAATGATCTAGTGATAGAGGGGCTCATAGACATTGAGACTTAAAACTTTTTAAATGTCGACAAGCCCAGAATACCCTCTATCTTTGGCATACGCAAGGTCCACAAAGTATTACTGACCCATCGTTTAGGCCTCTTGTCCCTGCCGAAGGATCAGTAACTGCACCTTTGGCAAAATATATAGATTATAATAAAAAAAAACACAGTTTTCAAAAATGAGAATATTCTCAAGGATTCATGGGATTTTTTAAGACGCATAAGAAATGAACAACAATCCAGCACAAGTACTTTCATTACACTTGATGTAGTGGATTTGTTCTCGTGTATTCCACATGTTGTGGGGCTTGCTTGGTTTGAAGAATTCATGGACGACTGTGGGGATATTCCCTTTGATGTATTTCGGTATTTGTCTAATTTTAATGGACCTGGTCCTTAAGAATAATTTTCTTTTCTTTCAGGGAGAATACTATGCCCCTACCTACGCTAATATTATTCTCCTATATTGGGAAAACAAATATGTGTTCACCTCTGAATTTAAGCAATATTGGAACCTGTATGGGTGTGTTTTAGATGACATCTGTATTTTTTGGACTGGTACTGATAATCATTTTTTTCGAATTCCTTGAATTCATTTCTAAGACTACTAAGTTCCTATAATTTACATAGCTCAACAATAGTGAGTTAAATTACCATGATGTTAACATTCAAAGGGTGGGCAATGGTTTCAAATCCAAAATACATAGAAAGCAGACATTCTCAAATTCTTATATTCACTATGCGAGTGCCCACCCCCCACACCAAAAAAGAGGGGTAATAAAAGGTTAAATGGTCCGGGCTAGCAGAATGACATCCGATGACCAGGATTTTAAAAGAGAATGTGATTTTATAGTAGAAATGTTCAAAGCCAGAGGGTACCCTCCAACACTTTTGAATGATGTACTAACAGAAGTCATGGATAGTACAGAGTCTAGGTTTGCCCCTATTTTGGGTAAAAATCACCCATCTGATTATGCAAGGCTAGGTATGAAGATAGAAGGGGCGTCTTACCAATCTACTTTGACTATCACATATGATGGTGAAACAAATTTGGTCAAACAAGTTATAGACAAGGAGTGGAAAAAATGTGCAGCCTTATCACATTTAAATTGCATATTTGACAAGCCACTTAAATGTGTGTACAAAAAAGGACGAACTATCAAAAATATTTTGGAAGGAGGTTCCCATTATAACAATTTCGGAACTCTCATTAGTAACAAAAAAGGTACAGACAAATGTGGAAGTTGTACCCAATTTAAGGACATACGGACTGGGGACATGTTATATTTAAAATGTAGAAACACATATATAACTACTAGAGGGTATGCAAATTGTAATACCACAGGTGTGGTATATAATGTTTTGTGTGGGTCATGTGACTCCTATGTGGGTAAGACAGAAAGGAAGTTAAAACAAAGAATGCATGAAAACCTTTATGATTTAAGGAAGAAAAATGATAATAACGCCCTGTACAAACATCTCCAGGCATGTCCAAAAGCAGAGTATCGATTTTTCGTGATAGATAGAAGTGGTCCCTATAAACACCAGGGGTGGGCCATGGGAGACCGGACTCGAATACAGGGAACTATATTGGCAATTAGTCCTGGATGCTTGCAACAATTCAGAACTTAATGATATGGTGTCTTTAAAACCTGTACTCAAGCTCAGGTCCGCAAAGTGTGATATTTTTACATTTTTTTATGTATAGTCATGTTATTTATTCCTTGCTTATTTATTTAAGTGAATTCTTGATTTTATATGCATTTTCATGTGTTTTACTTGTCCACCAGATGGTACTAGACTAGTAAGACTGTCACATGCAGTTTAAAATCCACTCTTTCTGTATCTTGGTAACTAACTGAATCACTGATTTCATTGGTCTATTCAAACAGGAACAGTTATTTAACTAGGTAACTATGATGCTTTTGCCCATCTGATGAAGTTCTATGAGATCAAAAACATAAGGGGAAAGTATTTTTATCAGCGTTTATGTTATTTGTGGATGTGTGTTCCTTTTGATTTATTTGAACATTAAATTACTTGTGTGTTGGAACTGCTGGTCTCCAGTGCCTAATTTTGGATAATTATAAAATGGTTGCAATAGTATCAAAATAACAAGTAAACCATACATGAGGACTGCACAGTACATAAAAATGAAAATGTGACTATTAATAAAGTAGTCATACTGTTTACTCACATTAAATCTATTTACTAGCATCTTATGTACACATCGGATTTAGGTCATGAAGTTTTACGGAAAACAACTCATCAGGTTTGGCAAACACATGGTGATAATGAGCTGCCTCTCAGGATCTATGATACAGCAGGTGTTTAGGGTTCCCAGGTCCCATCACTCCAGATACAGTTACAATAGGTTTGTTGTTCATGTGGGTGTAAAAGACTTTAGGCGTACATCCCTGGATTACATGAGATCTTGTCCACATAAGAAATAACTTGAATATCAAAGTAACTGACGTATATCAATGGCTCCATGAAACAACAATCCTGCCTGCTTAACCTAACTGAATTTTATTCAAAAGTCATTAATGCAGTTAATATGGGTCTCCAAAGTGATGTGGATTTCTTAGGCTTAGCAAAGGCATTTAGCAGTGCACTATGCAAGATTGTATTGAACACCATAAGAATCCACGACAACAAGCATGTTGTTACTCAGATTGACAACTGGCTGTTGTTATGACAACAGGGGGAGGGGTGTCATACTGGTTAAGGTATTTATCTCACAGACACAAGGAACAGGGTTGAACTCTCACCTTTGAGGGAAATTGCTAGGCTTAAAATGGTCAATAAGGGCAGTTACCCTAGAACATACCTATGAAGCAATGAACCTTTGGAACAGAAAATCTGCAGACAGAATAGAAGGAATTTTCTCTTAAGAGTATAAAATCAGAACTTCTAAGATGGCTGCACACTACAGAACACCTTAATTTCAGCTCTCCCAGTGTGAAAAAACAAAACTCAGTAAAGACAGCCAGTGAACTTGTCATTTTGGGTAAATTTCAGTTACTGGCTACTAAGTGCACTGCCCGGATGCCAGCAAAGAAGAAACTTAGACAACATGAAATAAACTCAACTACAAAAGGTCAGCAAAAAACACTGTCTGGGAAGAATCCTGTAGCTGTTCAAAAAAACAGTTCAAGTTCCAGCTTTGATGCAAGATACTATTTCCAGTCATCTAGAGGAAGAAAATAACCAAATGTGCTCAGAGCGGATTAAAATAAACGAAACACTGAAGGAGTATATCAATTCAAACAAAACACTGGAAAATGGAAGAAGCTTTAAACAGATATTCAGATCAGCTGATAAAACTGCAAAAATCAGAGACTGAAAAGAAGAAAAGGCTGGCTGAATATGACACTGCCCAAGAAGAGATGTTTCAAAAAATAGTAAAATAGTGGACAGAGTACATAGGGAAAACCTGAAACTTTCTGCCATATCACAGAAACTGGAAGGAACAAACTTTTTTAATTTTATGAAAGCACACAACAAACTAGACTAGTAATGTACAGCCGGAATTATTAACTGATAAGGCACAATGTGTGCTCAAGTCAAACCTGGCCATGAGTAAGCAGTAAAGATCTCTTGCAGCAAAATGCGAAATCCTGTCAGCAGAAAGAATTGATTCTGACAAAAATGTGGCAGAAGGACAAAGTACCAAAAGTTGGAGACAGTAGAGTGCCTGTGGAAAACGATTACTCATTGTACACCAGGCAGATTAAATTTATTCCAGAAATCAGGGAATGATGATAAGCAGATGTGTGATTAAAGCTGCAGTACCAGTTTTCTTGGAGGGTCAAAGTCATTTTTTGATGCAGAATATGCTAAGGAGGAAATACAAAAGTTTGTCCATCAAAACGTAAGCTATTATCAGAAGGGGATTATGTTTATTATTGTTCTGATAATAAAGCTGCTAGGGAGTGGAACCTTTTCCAATGTTCTAACAGAAGATGCTTGAGAGAGAGAAAAAAGCATAGCAGTCGACCAGAAGAACCAGGAGTGTGTTGGAAATGAACCAGAGACTGGAGATGGGAAATGGAAATACACAGGAACACAAAAGTTTTGTACCTACCATAAATGTAGATGTCCGATAGACATGCAACTGCAGTCATAACATGTGGGTTGTCCTGCCTCAGGCAGCCCTCGGTCGGCCGGATTCCAAAGTCTGGGTCCGACGTCGGCTGATGTCGCATTTCTCTCTGACGTCAGAGCGGCTGGAGTACATAAGCATCAGCCGACGCCATTTTCTTCAGTGTTTCTTGCCCCAGATGCCAGGTGCCCTCCAAGGAAGGCTGTAATCAAATTGGAAGACAAAAACAGGATTCCAAACAAATAAATGAGCAATAAAACAAATACACCATAACAGATATCCCCAGCTAAGAGTAACAGGGATAGGAGTGGACCCTAGGCATAGAGGGGTATGGAGGGAGGGAAAATCCGACTGCAGTTGCATGTCTATCGGACATCTACATTTATGGTAGGTACAAAACTGTACTATGTCCTTCAAGAATGCAACTGCAGTCATAACATGTGGGTAGAATACCATAGCTTAGCTGGGGGAGGAGGTATGCTCTAGGAAAGAGATGGTGTGGCAATCAAACCCTGCAGGACTGCCGAAGCAAAGCCTGCTCTGGATCTGGAATATAGAGGGAGATTGTAGTGTTTGGAGAATGTATGCACGGAGCTCCATGTAGCAGCTTCTAGAATGTCCTTGGTAGCCACCCCTCTTAAAAATGCTGTAGAGGTGGCTGTAGCTCTGGTGGAATGTGGTCTGACATTGGCTGGAACAGTCTTTCCATGAAAAGGAATAACAGAATCTGATGCAATGTCCAATCCATTTAGAAATAGTCTGTTTTGAAATTGCTTTTCCTTGGACTGCAGGGGCGTAAGCTACAAAAAGTTGTTCAGACTTCCTACTGGCCTTGGTTCTGTCCAGGTAGTATCGAAGTTGTCTGTAAATGTCCAAGGTATGCAAAAGTCTTTCCCCCTTATTCTCAGGATTGGGGAAGAAAGCAGGCAGATGAATGGCTTGATTTAGAGAAACCCTAGATACCACCTTTGGCATAAAAGTAGGGTTGGTCCTTAATGAAACTCTGTCTCTGTGGAAAATAATAAAGGGTGGTATTGCCATTAGGGCCTGTAGCTCCGAAACCCTTCTTGCTGAGGTAATTGCCAACAGGAAAGCTGTCTTTCATGAGAGAAATTGCAAGTCAACTGAAGCTGCTGGCTCAAAAGGAGGTAGAGTCAGTTTTTCTAAGACAAAATTGAGGTCCCAGGCTGGCACTGGGACCTTTCTTGGTGGCTTAATGTTCTCGATTCCACTGAGGAATTGTCTTAGTAAGGGGTGAGAGAAAACAGGAGGATCAGTGTTGTATCTAGCTGAAATAGCAGATGCATGTATCTTTATGGAAGAATATGAGAGGCCGTTCTTTAACATATCTGCCAAATATTCCAAGATAAGTGGGATGTTCAGCAATGATGCATCATGTCCCTTGCTGGTATTCCAATTGCTGAATCTTTTCCACTTTGCTAAGTAAACCTTTCTGGTGGATGGTCTTCGAGCCTCTGTTAGTATCCGCTGAACTTCCTTGAAGAGAGATAAGCTGAAGTTATTTATGGGATCTCCCAGGCTGTTAGCTGCAGTGTCTGAAGGTTTGGATGCAGTGTTTTCGAAATTGTGTTGAGTCAAAAGTAGAGGCCACTGAGGGAGGGCCCACCTCCTGGTGTGACATATGCTCCGTAGTAGTGGGTACCAGTGTTGTCTTGGCCAATCCAGAGCTATTATGATTCCCTTGGGCTTCTCTGCTTTGATCTTTAGTAATACTGAGGTCATCAGTGGCAGAGGTGGGAATGCATAGATTGCTAGGGAGTTCCAGTTGAATGAGAGGGCATCTATTTTCCAAGCTTTTGGATGGTATGTCCTTGTGCAAAATTTTGGTAGAAGATGGTTGAGGTGAGAGGCAAATAGGTCCACTTCTGGCTTGCCCCATGTCGAAGTGAGTTGTCTGAAGGCCTTCGGATGTAACCTCCACTCATGTGGGTCTGTGAAATTCCTGCTTAGGCTGTCCGCCAACACATTGTCTTTTCCTGGAACAAACTGGGATTGTAACTGGATGTTTAGGCTCAGTGATTTCTCCCAAAGCTGCATTGTCAGTCTGCAAAGGGGGTAAGAGTGGGTGCCCCCTGCTTGTTTATGTACCACATCACAGTGGTGTTGTCTGTCCGTATCATTAAATGGCCTTGCTGGAGTTGGTGTTGAAAAGCCTCGATGGCATGCATTACTGCCAGCATTTCCTTTTGGTTTATATGCAGATGTGTTTCCTTTGGAGACCATTGTCCTTGTATACACCTGCCTTCCATGTGCGCCCCCCATCCAAGGTCTGAGGCATCTGTAGTCATGGTCTGTGTTATCTGTGGTTTTTTGAATGACATACCTGTGTTTTCCTGGCTCACCGAGGCCCACCATAGGAATTCCTTTTGTAGGCATGGAATGAGTGGTATGATTGTCTCCAAGTTGTTGCTGTGTTGAAACCAAATGCTTTTTAGTTACCATTGAAGCTTTCTCATGTGCAGTTTTGCTAATGGAACCAGTAGAATGCAGGATGCCATGTAACCCAGGGCCTGTAGGAATCTCCTTGCAGTCATCTGGGTGAGTTTTGCTAAACCTTTGAAGTAATGAGTTAACTTCTCTTGCTTGTCTTCTGTCAGGTAAGCCATCTGAGAGGCTGTGTCTAGTTTGGCTCCTAAGAAGATTATTTGCTGGGATGGCTGCAGTCTTGACTTTTGGAAGTTGACTGTGTATCCCAGAGCTTGAAGTAATCGTATGACATAATCCAGGTTTTTTGTCGACATCAATTTGTCGTCCGCTTGTATGAGGCAGTCGTCCAGGTACGGGTAAATTTGTATACCCTGGAGCCTGCAATGAGCAATTACTGAAGCCAGGCATTTTGTAAATACTCTGGGCGCAGTAGATAAGCCAAATGGCAATGCTGAGAATTGATAATGCTCTGGCCCTGCAAGAAATCTGAGGTATCTTCTGCAGCTGTGTCTGATAGGGACATGCAGGTATGCCTCCTTGAGGTCCAGAGTAATCAGCCACGACTCCTTGCCCAGCATGGGAAGGAGTTGCTGTAGAGTCAGTATTTTGAACTTTGGTACTATGAGAAAGGTGTTTAATGCGGACAAGTCCAGTATTGGTCTCCATTGAGATTCTTTTCTTGGAACAAGGAACAGTCTTGAGTAAAACCCCTGTTCTTGTTCTTGTTGTGGAACTCTTTCTATTGCTTTCATTCGAGTCAGCAGAGTGATTTGCTTGATAGCCTCTGCCCTGTGATTTTGTGGTAGGTTTGGCATGCCTTGTTTTCTTGGTAAGGTATGAAAATGAAACCTGTACCCTCGGGTCTATAATGTCCAAAATCCATTTGTCCTTTGTCAGTCTGTGCCAGTTTTCTGCAAACAGAGATAATTTCCCACCCAAGGGAGCTTCTAGTTGTTCCCTGGTAGGCGGTAGTAGAGGAAAGTCATTGAGTTTGTGGTCGTTGGTCAGGTGAAACCCCTGCGTCACTTCTTTGGTTTCCTGGCTGCCATTGTCGTCCCCTGTAAGGGCCTCTGTATTGGCCTCTTCCTCGACCACGTCTGTTCTTACCCCTTTGAAACTTTTCTGGATTAGGAAAGGACCAGTTTTTTGAAGGCCAATTCCTACTGAATCTGGGGGGTTGAACCTGGAGGAAATCTTTCACCGTCTGAACTGATTTTGCTTTTTCTTTGATGGTCTTTAACACATCCTTAGCATTTGCACCAAAAAGCTTGTTCTTTTCCAAAGGTGCATCCAGAAGTTTTGCTTTTACACGATCTGGTAGAGGTTGATCTTTTAACCAAGCATGTCTACGAATCACTGCCCCTGTCATAGCTGCCCTACATGAAGCTTCCAGTGCATCATATCCACACTGCAGGAAGTGATTGCTTACTTGCTGAGTGTTATGTACAGCTTCCTGCAAAGTCTTCCTGTCTAAAGGATCAGGAGAAGCTAATGTTTTTTTGTAAATCTTCTAAGAGATAATCCTGATATTGTAACATATGAAAAAGGCAATTTAAAGCTCTCATAGATAAGGTAGTGGATGTGTAAACCTTTTTGCCCCATCTCTCTAATGACCTTGCTTCCCTGTTGGAGGGCAAAGGATTTTTTGAGGTGGAGGCTGAAACTCCTTTAGGCCCCTGTGAAATAGTTTCCAAATCAGCAGTAAGGGCCCTGAATAAATGGGAATGAGTTTCTGGGACCCTGTAATACCTGTCTGGCTTGGCTGGAGCAGGAGGGAGAGAATCAGGGGTAGCACTAGAGTCAGAATACAAATCATCCAGAACATCAAGTACAGGAGGAATAGCTAAGGGCCTGTGCTGAGGCTTCTTAAGGAAAGTCCTAAGGCGTTTCCTAGAATCAGAATATTCCTGACCCTGCCACTTGAAATGTTCCCTCATGGTGTGCAGAACTTCCCCAAAAGAAATATCCTCAGGAGGGGAGGCCGAAGGGATGGAATCTTCTGCATCCGAGTCCTCATAGGTCTGGAAGAGCTCTTCCTGGCTATCAGAGTGGACAGAGCCCTCAGAGTCTTCATCTGAAGGAGTAGGGTCAGAGGGTTCAACCCGGAACTGTATCAGGAGGAGGCTGGGATGCTCTCTCAGGATGGGCCTGTGAACCTCTAATCATGGAAATTAAATCAGCAGCCATAGGCATAATTTGTGTCTCCGAAGTCGGCTGAGGTAAGGATTTAGAAGTAATATGCTTTGTTTTGCTGGCTGCCTTAGCCCTAGTGTAGGCCTAAATAGACATGGCCATAGGAGGCCTGGCAGCTCCACGTGCAGGAGTGACCTTGTCTACAGCAATGGTCTCGGGCATTTCCTCGGTTTCGGTATCCGGAGGAAAGTCTATAACTGGCGTCGGAGTAATGTCTGGAATCGGAGTCGTCGGTAATGCGGTGTCTTCAGTTCGGAGCGGTGGAGAGACCGTCTCAGAGGGAACCGGAGCACTCGCGCTAGGAGTCGGTGGTAGACGCGGGCCGAGGATATCGGTCCTGGTCTTTTCGCTTTTTGGGAGTTCGCGATGTCGGAAGATCCGACGGCATGGTGTAGGCAAATTTATCACCGAAAAAATCTTCAGCGAACTCCGCCCGGCGCCTGAGAGTGCGCTTGTTGAAGCGAGCACAGGCTACACAGGCCGAGACGTCATGGTCTGGGCCCAGGCAAGGGAGGCAGTAAGAGTGGAAATCCTTATGAGGTATTTGTTTACCACAAAAAAAAACAATTGTTAACTTTTTCAGTAATTTCTGACATCGGCTGAGGCAAGAAAAGGTCCCCAACGGGGTACTTAGCTTTTTTGATGACTTCGGTATCGTAGAATACAGGAGCTGACCGACCGGCACTTGCGAACTGCTTCTGCTTCGGGCACCGCACGGCAAGAAAGACTGAAGAAAATGGCTTCTAAGATGTGACCAGTTCAAATGGATATGATAAAAACAACTGTATAAAAGATAAACCTGCCAAACATTATGTATGCATACAACACAAAAGTTGAAACTAGTTGTTGTTGTGTATTTCGGCTTTTCCTGGTTAAGGGTCACCACAGCGGAACTCCGGTCTGCTAATGATTGGCAGTAGATTTTTATGTGCCGAGTTGCCAGCCCTGACGCACAACCGTCAACGAAGGTACACCCATTCACGCATGTCTCCACACAGAAGACAATCTAGCTGAGAATCGAACACAACGTCTTACTGTGAGGCAACAATGCTACAGCAGCACCACCACCAAAGCTGAAACTAGACATTTTAGAAAAGCCGTTATTCATAATAGGTGGTAATAGTAACTTCTTATCATAATGGCAACACTTTCCACATTATCTTTGAATGGTTTCACAGATATATACAAAAAAAGAAGATGAACCATATTAAAAATGCAAATTGCAAATAGCTATGCTACATTTGACACGTGGAAAGAACTAAGTGTGCGAAATTGATAAAGAAAAGATTTTAGGGTGGTTATTCAGAGGAACATCTAAGATAAAGGGAAAAAAGGGGTACTTATATTAATCTCTAAAGGAGCTCCAATAGTGATCAAAGAGGAAAAAAAAGATAACAATGGTAGATATGTAGAAGTAAGGGGCTACTAGCAAGGGAGGAGATTATGCAGGCATGTATTTATATTGCACCTAAAACTGCTACAATGGAGCTTAAGAAAACTGTGGGAGAAGTACTCAGCTTTCAGCAGGGAATATTACTTATAGGTGGGTGGTACTGGAATTTGATTTGTAACACTGAGAATGGATCTGGGGGCCTAGAAGGGAAAATATAACAAAAAGATGGCAGATTTTTGAAGAAATGTGTGAAATTATTTTGTATGGGAGATGTGACTTCAATAGTAGGAGCTCAGAGAATTTACATATTATTCCAGAAGGTTCAAAAACTGGGCTAGGCTAGGCAAATTATACTTCACAGGAACGTGCATTTAAATGAAAGTTTTTATACACATCCAATAACGAATTTTAGATCCAGAGCCATTAATAATTAAAATAAAAATGCAGGGTAATGAAATAAAAATGAGACTGTGGTGCTTCCCTACTTATGTGTTAAACAGACATGTGTTTAACAAGTAACAAGAATTACTCAGTATTGTAGATTGGGGTGAATTTCACAGAACAAGAAGCTTATCTTTAGAATACAATAGAGAAAATAAGGGACTACACCTTGATAATATGCACAAGTTTAGAAAGACTGCTGTTAAGCAATTGTTTTTTGATGATAACTCCAGTTTTCAGCACAATGGGTTAAGGCAACAGAAAGTAGAAAGGGTTGTTGCCAAGCTTAGGAAGCCTATAACAAGGGGAATAACTAGACATCCTGTAGAGGGTATTAGAAATATTTTGGAAATTTTATAAAAATCAGTATAAAGCAAAGAAATGTGAAAAATCAAGAAAAAGCACAAATGGAAATCCTTATGGAAGAATTAAATAACCAGGAAGTAGAAGAGGTGCTCGTGAAGCAATTGCTCGGCTGAAAAAACGAACCTCCAAGAACAAAAAAAGCCAGCAAAAAGGTGGAATCAACACTGATAAAAATATAATATATTTATTAAATGTCCAAAGGATAGAGGGAATAACCCTACTATACTAGAATATCCAGACCAGTTTCGGCTTAATAATGCCTTCTTCAGTGGATAAAAAATAAAACAACCAGCAATACCAATATATATAGTCAACAAAGTGTAATGTGAGAACAACTGAAGACAAATCATTGGTCCCTCAAGATGGGTCATTAAGACCAGGTGGGAATAATGCACCAAGTTTAACAATCCATTTTCATTCTTTGAAGTTAAGTAACTCATGCCAACCTGGCTTGTCCCTGCATTTACCCCTAATACAATCAATAACAGTAAACAAAAAAGAAGCTGAATGGTGCTTAAGAACATGTTTATATAGGGCATTATTCTTACGTTTATTTCTTATATCGCTAAGATGTTACCCAATTCTCAAGCAAAACGGCCTAGAGGTTTGCCCTACATAAAATGAACAGCATGTACATGTAACAAGATAAATAACCCACTCCGTACTACAATTGGCCCAAAATTCAATATTAAAAATCTCAGGAGTATTCCGACTACTGAACTCTCTAGTATTATGGACCCGAATGCAATATGAACAGTGACTACATGGTATACAACCAAGAACTGGTCTTCCTGTTAAAGAAAATTGCGTGGAAACTTTAGAATCAACAAAAGCCCTTTTATAGTGACTAAACATTGAACCTAGTGTTAGACGCACCCATAGCCGTTCCTTTAATCTGCCAGAAGCATTGGTCCTGGAAATAAAAAACATTACTGGTCAGAACATATTCTGCCAAACATACCAGGAAGGTGTTAAATAGTACAGTTTTGTACCTACCATAAATGTAGATGTCCGAACAGGATAGCATCTGCAGTCCTTACAAATGGGTTGTCCTGTCGTCAGGCAGCCCTTCGCTCGGCCGGATTCCAAAGTCTGGGTCTGGCCTCGGCTGGTGTCGCACTTCACCCGACGTCATCTCTGCTGGTCTTCGGGTATAAAGGCATCAGCCGACGCCATTTTCCTCAGTGTTTCTTGCCCCAGATGCCAGTTGCCCTCTTGGATAGCTAAATTTTTGGGTAAATGCCAATGTATCCAAAAAAGTAGAAGGCAAACACAAAAAATAAACATGTATGTACATATATACAAACAAATACACCATAAGAGATCCCCCCCCAGCTAGCTATTAGGTGGGCAAATACCCTAGGAGTACCACAGAGGGGAAGGAGGGTGGGTAATCCTGACTGCAGATGCTATCCTGTTCGGACATCTACATTTGTGGTAGGTACAAAACTGTACTATGTCCTTCAAGGATGCATCTGCAGTCCTTACAAATGGGTAGAATACCATAGCCAAACTAGGGGAGGAGGAAGAATAATTATGGTGTAGTTAGGATCCCTTGCAAAACAGCAGTGGCAAACCCTGCTCGGGATCTAGAGTATAGAGGTAAGTTATAATGCTTGGCAAATGTATGCACGGAGGTCCAAGTAGCAGCCTCAATAATGTCCTTGGTAGCCACTCCTCGTAAGAAAGCTGTGGTAGTGGCTGTAGCCCTTGTAGAATGAGGCCTTATGTTCTGTGGAATTTGCTTTCCATGGTAGGAGTAACAGAATCTTATGCAATTTCCTATCCACTTGGAGATTGTCTGTTTGGAAATTGCTTTTCCTTCCTTCCTGTTGCATAAGCTACTAGAAGCTGGTCAGTTTTTCTATTGCCCTTGGTTCTGTCCAGGTAGTAGCGCAACTGTCTATGTACATCCAAGGTATGCAGCAGTCTTTCCCCCCTGTTCTGTGGATTGGGAAAGAAGGTAGGTAGGTGGATTGCCTGGTTTAGAGACACTCTGGATACCACCTTAGGCATAAATGTAGGATTAGTTCTCATGGACACTCTATCTTGATGGAAGATTAGGAAGGGTTGTACTGCCATTAAAGCCTGTAGTTCCAAAACCCTTCTTGCTGAAGTAATTGCCAGTAGGAAAGCAGTTTTCCAGGATAGGTGTTGAAGATCTGCTGTTGCTGCTGGTTCGAATGGAGGGAGTGTCAATTTTTCTAGCACAAAGTTCAAGTCCCATGCTGGTAATGGTGGTTTCCTAGGAGGTTTTACATTCTTAATTCCTCTCAGGAACTGCCTGAGTAGAGGATGTGAGAAGACAGGGGGATCGAAGCTGTATTCTGCAGAAATAGCTGATGCATGTATCTTGATGGAGGAATAGGACAGGCCTGTATGGAGAAGCTCTGCCAAGTACTCCAGGATGTTGGCAATATCTACCTGTGACACATCTTTCCCTCTTTCAGTACTCCAAATGACAAACCTTTTCCATTTTCCTGCATAGTTCCTTCTTGTTGAAGGTCTGCGGGCCTCAAGGATAATGTCTTTAACCCTTTGGGATAAATCTGGGTTAGTTGCTCTTATGTAATGTTCCAGGCAGTCAGTTGCAGAGTTTTCAGGTTTGGATGCAGGATGTTGTAGTCGCTCTGAGTTAACATCAAAGGAATCATGGGCAGTGTCCACGTTTGCCCCCGAGACATGCTCCTCAGCAATGGATACCAATGTTGTCTTGGCCAATTTGGAGCTATCAGAATTATCCTTGGACGTTCCTCTTTGATTTTCAGTAGTACCTTGTGCATCAAAGGAAGAGGTGCAAATGCATATGCTGTCAGGCCTTTCCAATTGAAGGATAGAGAGTCCACCTTCCAAGCAAGTGGGTGGTATGTCCTTGTGCAGAATTTCTTGAGCTGGTGATTGAGTGGGGATGCGAATAGGTCTATTTGTGGCATTCCCCATTTCTTTGTGATGGCCTTGAAGATGTCCGGGTGTAGCATCCATTCGTGAGCATCCGAGGTAGTTCTGCTTAACATGTCTGCTAGGATGTTTTCTTTTCCCGGTACAAATATTGCCTGTAACTGAATGTTGTAGCTCAGAGCCATATTCGATAGGTCCAGAGCCATTCGGCATAGGGGGTATGAATGAGTGCCTCCCTGTTTGTTGA
Source organism: Protopterus annectens (assembly GCF_019279795.1). Classification (NCBI taxonomy): domain Eukaryota; kingdom Metazoa; phylum Chordata; order Ceratodontiformes; family Protopteridae; genus Protopterus; species Protopterus annectens. The sequence goes on along the minus strand of NC_056746.1, from coordinate 1,526,258,354 downwards.
TGTACCACATGACTGTGGTGTTGTCTGTCCTTATCATCAATTGGCCTTCTTTGAGGAATGGCCTGAAATTCTGGATTGCTAGTTTTACTGCCAGCATTTCTTTTTGATTTATGTGTAGGTGCAGCTGATCTGGAGTCCATAAGCCTTGAATGCACTTGTCCAGCATGTGGGCCCCCCAACCGAGGTCTGAGGCGTCCGTTGTGATGGTTTGGCTTGCTTGAATGTTGTGGAAGGACAAACCTGGGTTTGACTGGCATGCCTGAGCCCACCATAGGAACTCTTCTTTCAGGCATGGGATTAGTGGTATTTCGGTTTCTAAGCTGTGTTTGTGTTGAGACCATAAATTCTTTAGGTACCACTGTAGCTTTCTCATATGCAGTCTGGCATGGGGGACCAAGATTATGCAGGATGCCATGAAGCCCAAGGCCTGCAGTACTTTCCTTGCTGTTAGTTTGTTCTGCTTTGTTAATGCCAAGAAGTAAAGAGGAAGATGTTCTTGTTTTTCTGCAGTTAGGAATGCCATCTGTTTTACTGTGTCCAATTCTGCACCCAAGAATGTTCTTGTTTGGGATGGTATCAGTCTTGACTTTTTTAAATTGACTGTGTATCCCAGGGCTTGTAGTAAGCAAATGACTCTTTGTAAGTCTTGTGTCAGCTTGCTTTTGTTGTCCGCTTGTATCAGGCAGTCGTCCAGGTATGGATAAATTTGGATTCCCTGAAGCCTGCAATGAGCGATTACTGATGCCAGGCATTTCGTGAACACTCTGGGTGCAGTAGATAAGCCAAAGGGCAATGCTGAGAATTGATAATGCTCTGATCCTGCAAGAAATCTGAGGTATCTTCTGCAAATTGGTCATATGGGGACGTGCAGGTATGCCTCCTTGAGATCTAGAGTTACCAGCCAATACTCCTTGCCCAGCATGGGAAGAAGTTGCTGTAGGGTCAGCATTTTGAATTTTGGAACAATGATGAATGTGTTTAAAGCGGACAGGTCGAGAATAGGTCTCCAACTTTTCTCTTTTCTTGGTACTAGGAAGAGTCTGGAGTAAAATCCCTTGCCCTGTTCTGTAGGTGGTACCCTTTCCACAGCTCTCATCTTTGTTAATTGAGCTATTTGTTTTAGGGCTTCTGTCTTTTGATTTGGTGGTAGGTTTGGCATTCCTCTTTTTACTGGTAAGGTGTGGAAATGAAACCCGTAGCCTTGGTCTGTAGTTTGCAAAATCCACTTGTCTCTTGTGATATAGTGCCAGTTTTTTGAAAATAAGGCTAACTTTCCGCCTAAGGGTGCTGCTATTTGTTCCCTGGTAGGCGGTGTCAGAGCCAAGTCACTGTGATTGTCCTGTTGCAGTGGTCGTGGTTGTATCTGTGCCTCGTTGGTTATTGCCTTGCCACTGGCGTCCCCTGTAGGCACCTCCTCTGGATTGATTTCTGCCTCTGGAGCATCTATTCCTGCCTCTCTGATTTTTAGAGGAGTCTGGAAAGGACCAATTTTTGGAAGGCCAGTTCCTGCTGAACCTTGGGGGCTGAACCTGTAAGAAATCTTTAACTGTCTGTACAGATTTTGCCTTCTCTTCCATTTTCTTCATTACTTGTTGGGCAGGAGAACCAAATAGACTGACCTTATCCATAGGAGCATCTAATAGCTTTGCTTTAACATGATCCGGCAAGACCTGTTCTTTCAACCATGCATGCCTTCTTATAACTGTGCCAGTCATGGCTGATCTAAATGAAGCCTCCAGTGCATCATAGCCACATTTTAAAGAATGGTTACTAACCTGCTGAATGTTATTCACCATTTCTAGAACATATTTCTTATCTAAGGAATCATCAGAGGACAGTTTCTTAGTTAACTGATCAAGCATAAACTCTTGGTATTGGATCATATGAAACTGACAGTTCAGAGCTCCAGCTGAGAGAGTAGCAGAGGTGTATACTTTTTTACCCCATCTCTCTAAGGACCTGGATTCCCTATCAGAAGGGAGAGGGTTTTTTGCTGAGGTAGAAGCTACTGCCTTAGGCCCCTGGGAGATAGTCTCAGGATCTGCAAAAGGAGCCTTGTATAAGTGGTGATGAGTGTCCGGTACCCTGTAAAACCTATCGGGCTTAGCCGGGGCTGGAGGTAAAGTATCAGGAGCAGTGCAAACATCATTAAATGCATCATCCACAACAGGAAGAACTGGAGGTATAGCTAAGGGCCTATGTTGTGGTAGGTGTAAAAAGGTCCTAAGCCTTTTTCTTGAATCTGAGAAATCTTGTCCCTGCCATTGGAATTGCTCTCTCATGGCATGTAAGGTTTCCCCAAAGGAAAATTCCTCTGGTGGAGAGGCAGATGGAATAGATTCTTCAGCATCAGAATCTTCATAAGTAGAAAGAGGAGCCTCTGGATGGTCTGTATTGTCTGAATCATCAGAAGAGTCATCTGAGGACACTGGCTCAGGGGGCTCTGCTCTAGGTCTCTTTTCTGGAGGTTGAGAGGCCCTGTCTGGGTGAGATTGGGATCCCCTTATTAAAGAGATGAGATCCTCTGCCAGAGTAAGCATTTGGGAACTGGAGCTGGGCCTGTGAGAGGGGGGCTTAACAGGCACAGACTTAGCAGTTTTGGCTGCTTTAGCCCTGGCAAAGGCCTTAATAGACATGGCTGCAGGAGGCCTAGCAGCACCACGTGCTGGGGTAGAGACATCCAAAGGGATGGTGTCCGATAATTCTAGAGAAACCACATTAGTAGGCAAAACTTCAGAGGCCGATTCAACTAGGGTAAAAGGGGCCTCGGTAGTAGTCATGGATTCGGCTGAAGATTGAACCGTTTGCTCGGTTTCGGCCGAAACAGAGACACTCGCGGTTTGCTTAACCGTGGTTTCGGCCGAAACCGCGGACCGCGAGTGTCGGTCCTTTTCTTTGCGTTTCTTAACAATTTGAGTAGTCGGAGGATCCGACGGCATAATGTACGCAAAATCTGAGCCGAAAAACTGTTCAGCAAACTCCGACCAACGCCTAAGCCTTCGTCAGTTGAAGGAAGCACAGGCTAAACAAGCTGCTATGTCGTGGTCTGGGCCTAAACAAGGTAAGCAGTAAGAGTGGAAATCTTTATGAGGTATTTGTTTCCCACAAGTTAAACAGTTATTCACTTTTTCTGACATCGGCTGAGGCAAGAAAGAGTCCCCAACGGGGTACTTAGCTTTTAGAAGTCTTTGAAGTAGTATTCGGTAGTAGTAATCTCTGGATCTGACCGACCGGCACTTGCGAACAGCTTCTGCTTCGGGTGCCAAGCGGCAAGAAAGACTGGGGAAAATGGCGTCGGCTGATGCCTTTATACCCGAAGACCAGCAGAGATGACGTCGGGTGAAGTGCGACACCAGCCGAGGCCAGACCCAGACTTTGGAATCCGGCCGACCGAAGGGCTGCCTGACAACAGGACAACCCATTTGTAAGGACTGCAGATGCATCCTTGAAGGACATCCAGGTTGATATAAGCCAGATCTGCCCAACCAGTAATCCAGGGCCTGCAAGCCCAATGTGGAATGTTAGTATAGAGAGTACGTCAGAGTACATAATAGCCAATGAGGCTCAAGTTGTATATCATTAATAATGTCCAAAAACTGGGTGGTATCCTGAATCATTCCTCTAATACATGAAAGCAAAGGTTTCAAAAAGTGTGTCAGGTATTCAGACAAGGGTTCTGTCAAAGACCAACATCCTGAAACAATTGGTCTCCCGGATGGGTCAAGGGCATCTTTATGATGTATTTTAGACAACAGATAAAAATACTGTTCGAAGAATAAACAGTAAGTTGATTTTTATCTGCCTGTGTTATAATGCCTTCCTCTACCGCCTGTGTCAAAAAAGATTCAATTTTACACTGAAAATGGTAGGTAGGGTCCAGGGGCATAGCCATGTAATATATTTTCTCCCCTAGTTGTCTCATGGCCTCCTTATCATATTTAGCCTTATTTTGGACTACTACCGCCCCTCCCTTGTCAGCCTGTGTTATAACTATATTCTTATTATTCCTAAGTTCATCCGCACACCGCACTTCCTCTTTGGATAAATTATTATATGATACAGGGAAATCCTTCAAATAACAATGTAAATCTTTCAAAACATTGGTTTGGTGCAGTGTGTGGATGAACTTAGGAATAATAAGAATATAGTTATAACACAGGCTGACAAGGGAGGGGCGGTAGTGGTCCAAGATAAGGCTAAATATGATAAGGAGGCCATGAGACAACTAGGGGACAAAATATATTACATGGCTATGCCCCTGGACCCTACCTACCATTTTCAGTGTAAAATTGAATCTTTTTTGACACAGGCGGTAGAGGAAGGCATTATAACACAGGCAGATAAAAATCAACTTACTGTTTCCTCTTCGAAGAAACAGTATTTTTATCTGTTGCCTAAAATACATAAAGATGCCCTTGACCCACCCGGGAGACCGATTGTTTCAGGATGTGGGTCTTTGACAGAACCCTTGTCTGAATACCTGACACACTTTTTGAAACCTTTACTTTCATTTATTAGAGCAAGGATTCAGGATACCACCCAGTTTTTGGAGATTATTAATGATATACAACTTGAGCCTCATTGGCTATTATGTACTCTGGACGTTACCTCTCTCTGTACTAACATTCCACATTGGGCGGGCTTGCAGGCCCTGGATTACTGGTTGGGCAGATCTGTCTTTTATCAACCTGGATTTAACACCTTCCTGGTATGTTTGGCAGAATATGTTCTGACCAGTAATGTTTTTTTATTTCCAGGGCCAATGCTTCTGGCAGATTAAAGGAATGTCTATGGGTGCGTCTTTCGCACCCATTTATGTAGACCTATTCATGGCCTACATTGAAGAGGTCATGATCTATGACTCCAATCATAATATTTATGTGTGTGAAATGGACATTTGGCGACGTTATCTGGATGATTGTTGGTTGGTGTGGAGGGCTGCTGAGGTTTACCTCCAAGAGTTTGTTGACTATCTTAATGATAATGTATGGGGAATTGAATTCAAGGTAAATTATCATAAATCTAAGATGATTTTCCTTGATGTTGAGATTAATAGAAATTCTGATGACACTTTGTCTATAGTTTTATATAGAAAATTTCCTGAATACAATTCCCTTTTACATGCTATCAGCTTCCACCCACAACATATCATCCAGAACATCCCAAAGTCTCAATTCCTTAGAGCCAGAAGGATCTGTTCCAGTCAACATACTTTTGCTCGTATTCAGGATGATCTTGTTCGTAGGTTTAAGGAGAGAGGTTATTGTCCAGGTAAATGTTAGCTCTTCTAAAAATTGGGCCTCCAAACAAAATAGGTTGGATTTCTTATGTTACAAAGTTAAGAATAGAGATCATTCTAATGAGCCGGTACGTTTTGTCACTACTTATGGACGAAACACCAGGGGATTTATGAATATAATCCATAAACATTGGAATATTCTTATGGCGGAAGAAAAATTGTACCCTTTCCCGAGGGACAGATGTTCATTTTCCTTTAGGAGATAGTCACTATAAGAGGGCTTTTGTTGATTCTAAAGTTTCCACGCAATTTTCTTTAACAGGAAGACCAGTTCTTGGTTGTATACCATGTGGTCACTGTTCATATTGCATTCGGGTCCAAAATACTAGAGAGTTCAGTAGTCGGAATACTCCTGAGATTTTTAATATTGAATTTTGGGCCAATTGTAGTACGGAGTGGGTTATTTATCTTGTTACATGTACATGCTCTTCATTTTATGTAGGGCAAACCTCTAGGCCGTTTTGCTTGAGAATTGGGGAACATCTTAGCGATATAAGAAATAAATGTAAGAATAATGCCCTATATAAACATGTTCTTAAGCACCATTCAGCTTCTTTTTTGTTTACTGTTATTGATTGTATTAGGGGTAAATGCAGGGACAAGCCAGGCTGGCATGAGTTACTTAACTTCAAAAAACGAAAATGGATTGTTAAACTTGGTGCAATATTCTCACCTGGTCTTAATGACCAATTTTGAGGGACCAATGATTTGTCTTCAGTTGTTCACACATTACACTTTGTTGACTATATATATTGGTATTGCTGGTTGTTAATCCACTGAAGAAGGCATTAAGCCGAAACCGGTCTGGATATTCTAGTATAGTAGGGTTATTCCCTCTATCCTTTGGACATTTAATAAATATATTATATTTTTATCAGTGTTGATTCCACCTTTTTGCTGGCTTTTTTTGTTCTTGGAAGAATTAAATAAGCCAAGGTTAGAGACAGATGAGACAAATTACTAACACGATAGGAAGAGATGAGATAAAAATGGCAATGTATAACCAAGCTACAGTAAAGCCTCGAGGAACAGATGGTATTCCTGTAGAAGTTTGGAAGCTAGGAGGGAAGAAAGTAATAAAGATCTGGAATATTTTGTTTAACAGTATTTTGAAAACAGGAGATGTACCAACATCCTGGAAGAAAGATGTGGTGGCTGTAATACCTAAAGATAGCAATGATCCAGTTTCATACAGGCCCATTTTGATTATAAACCAGGATTATCACGTGTTTATATCTATAATGGCCAAAAGAACATCAAAGGTGATGCCAAAACTGGTAGCTAGCGCACTGACGTCAGGGAGCATGGCTGTACAGCCGACGCCGGACCCAGACTTTGGGATTCTGGCCGACCAAGGACTGCCTGCCGGCAGGGAGAACCCTACAGTGATGACTGCAACAGTGAAACACGAACATCTGGTAGCTATTGATCAACATAGTTGTGAAGGGAAGGCAAACATCTGACAGCATTAAAAGAAAAATGATGATCCAGAGGGAAGCATAATGTACGAAAATACCACTGTCGGTGGGTCTGGAGGCAAATAAAGCATTCTACAGAGTAAGATGGGGTTTTATGAGTAGGACAATGGAGGCATTTGCATTTTTTGACAAAATAAGGTTTACTACGACCATATATGAGACAGCAGAGGCAAAAATTAAAGTGTGTGGAAGTTCTTCTCTGACACATTCCATATGAACAAAGGAACCAGGCAAGGGTGCCCTTTTCCCCCTTTGTTATTTCTGTTATATTAAGAACCACTGGCAAAGAAAATAAGGGACTCAGAAAATCAAGGATACAATTGGTACGGTAATCAAGAAAAGTTGGCTTTATTTCTATATGATAATATTTCGTACCTGATAAAGCCAGACATTTCAGTGTTATGGAACATTCTGAGGCAGTTTAAGGTCTTTTCAGGATACAAAATTAATGAAGACAAAACAAAGGTAATACCTATAAACTGTGTACCCACACAAAAATTGGTTCAGCAATACCCATATTTAAGGGGACATGATAAAATGAAGTACTTAGGAGAATGGGTTTAAAGGATTCTGTTATGGCAGCTAAGGATACGTGGGAAGAGACTAAACAAAAGATAATTCAAAAACTAAGAAATTGGAAGCTTTGTTTTATGGGTATAGGTAGGAAGATACAAGCAGTGAAAATGTTTTTAGTTTTAGTTTTATACATAAGTCAGGCATATTATAATCAACCAGAGGAAAAGTTGAGACTTCCAAGATGGCTGCACATTGAGTAACAGCTTGACTCTAGCTCTCCCAGTGTGAAAATAGACAGTCAACAGAAAAGGCCAACAGACTTTTGTTTTATAGGTTCATAGGTTCATAGGTTCATACTAGGCTATCTGCCCGAGGGCATTTACAAGCCTAGCCCATCGTTTTGTGGCTTACGCCACCCCTTTAGTATGGGGAACTATACCCATTATTTTGCTGTGCCTCTGTCGAGCAGTGACACTGAGGTAATCCCTGGGGTATATCTGCGATCTCCCATCCATTGGTCAAGATTTCTCTTGAACAAGGCCAGCGAGGTGCTCTGCCTCACATGTACCGGGATTTTGTTCCACAGCATAGGGAGTCTTTGGGTGATGAATCTATCCCTCCAGCACGTCCTATTAATAGCCGTGTCGAGGTTTAAGTCTCCCGCCTTGTGGCTCTGATGGATCTAGATTTTTTGAGGTGAAGCATATTCATCAAATCTGGGTTTGACATGGCCTTGTATGTTAGGCAAAGGTCACCTCTGAGCAAGCGGTGGCGACTGAATAGAGCTGGAGTTCTTTCAGTCGGGCAGCATAGGACAGATTTTTGAGACCCTTTATCCTTTTGGTGAGGAACTTTTGTGGCCTCTCCAGCTGCTGCAAGTGTCGGTCAGATACATCCCGAATGGGGCATTGTACTCAATCATTGGTCTGATGAGTGATGAGTAAAGGGAGACTATGACCTCCCTTGATCTAGATGAGAATCCCTTCATGATAAGGTGGGCAATGTAGAAGGTCTTCCTAACTACTTTAGCTACATGGGTGTCGAATGACAGACTACTATCAACCTGGGTCCCCAGGTCCCTGATAACTTCTTCTGTGCTCAGTGGATTGCCACCTATTTGGTAGCTAGGGTAACCTTGTTTTTCGAAGGGTATGACTATGCATTTTTGGCATTTAACTTCAGGCCGTGGCTCTGGCACCAGTTATCCGCTTCTGTGAGACCCTTCTGAAGGATATCTGTGTCAGATGTGTTTTCTACTATGGCGCCAGTTTGCAGTCATCTGCAAACTTTGTCAGCCATAACCCTCCTGTGTTTGCTTGTACTGAAAAGTAGATGCCAAACAAGAGTGGGCCCAGGACTGAGCCCTGTGGGACACCACTTGTGACAGGTTTTGAGTCTGACATGGCGCCAGCAACTCTGACCCTGTGGGTTCTGTCACTCAGCCAGTTTGCAACCCATCTTGTGATGTATGGGTTAACATTTAAGCTGATGAGGTTTTCAATGATACCCGAGTGGGGTATTGTATCGAAGGCCTTAGCCAGATCGAGGTAGGCTGTATGGACTGCCTTTCCCTCGTCAATGGCTTTGGTGACTGTTTCGAAGAAGTCAACCAAGTTTAAAAGGCATGATCTGCCTTTGACAAAGCCAAACTGGGTTGGATCCAAAGTCTGCAAATTCCCTATGTCTTTATTTATGACGTCCATTATGATCCTCTCCATGGCTTTGCAGATAAGGCTTGTCAAGCTAATGGGCCGGTAATTTCCAGGATCGGTGGAGGCACCGCCTTTGTGAAGTGGGACCACAGTTGCAGTGCGCCACTCCTGGACGTATCCAGAGGTAAGACTTTGATTAAACAGCTGTCCTAGCTGTGGTTTAATTCCTCATTGAGTTCGTGGAGCACACAGCCGGGGACACCATCAGGTCCCATGGATGCTGTGTTTTTTGCTTTGGAGAGAGCAGTTCTCACTTGGGCTGGAGATGTTTGGGGCTGCAATCGTTTGGTATAGATATCTCTCCTTTTGGGAGAAGTTTGCACTGAACCTGTCAGCCAGTATGTTGGCAATGTCTGTAGGATCAGTAATCTTCACATCATTTTGAACTAGTTCTGAGCATATCTGGGAGTTTCCTCCTAGGTTTCTAACATAGCTAAAGAAGGCCTTATGATTGTCTTTTGAGTCTTTAGCTATTTTTCTCTCGAAATTTGCTTTGGATGATTTTATGAGAGTTCTTAGTTTTTTACTTATAGTGATCAAGGGTGTCTTACCTTTTAAGGATTTTGCTCTATCTTGTAGTAGCTTCCTCCTTTTATTGTAGAGTTTGTTTATGGCTGGGTCAGTAACTTCCTAGTAAGTGTACTGCCTGAATGCCCGGAAAAAATAAATAGAGCACCTGGCAAAAATCAGCAAAAAAAAGTAAGGAAAAAACACAGACTGAAGAAAGTTCTGCAGCTGTTCAACAAAAAGTAATGCAACCTCCAGACATAATTTCCAGTAGCCTACAAGAAGATACAAGACAAGCGCACAGAGACTTGGTTAAAATAAATGAAAAGTACAGTTTTGTATCTACCATAAATGTAGATGTCCGATAGATATGCAACTGCAGTCCTGACATATGGGTTGTCCTGCCTCAGGCAGCCCTTCGGTCGGCCGGATTCCAAAGTCTGGGTCCGGCGTCAGCTGTTGTCGCCTCTTCCCCGACGTCAGAGCGGCTGGGGCATAAAAGCATCAGCCGACGCCATCTTCTCCAGTGTTTCTTGCCCCAGATGCCAGGTGCCCTCCAAGGAAGGCTAAATTTAGAGAATGGAGAAAAATTCCAGACATGCACAACAGTAATAAACAGATACACTATATCAGATATCCCCAGCTAATTTGAAAAAGGGGGAGTGGACCCAAAAAAGAGGATTACAGAGGGGTAGGAGGGAGGGAAAACCTGACTGCAGTTGCATATCTATCAGACATCTACATTTATGGTAGGTACAAAACTGCACTATGTCCTTCAAGAATGCAACTGCAGTCCTGACATATGGGTTGAATACCATAGCCAAGCTGGGGGTGGTAGGATCTAAGATAAGGATGGTGTAGCTAAAATGCCCTGCAGGACTGCAGAAGCAAAGCCTGCTTTGGATCTGGAATATAAAGGCAGGTTGTAATGTTTGGAAAATGTATGCACGGAGCTCCATGTAGCAGCTTCTAGAATGTCCTTTGTAGCCACCCCTCTTAGAAAGGCTGTGGAGGTGGCTGTAGCTCTGGTGGAGTGTGGCCTGATATTGGCTGGTACACCTTTTCCATGGAAAGAGTAGCAGAATCTGATGCAGTTTCCAATCCATTTTGAAATTGTTTGTTTGGAAATTGCCTTTCCTTGTACTCCAGCTGCGTAGGCTACAAATAGTTGGTCAGACTTTCTGTTGGCCTTTGTTCTGTCCAAGTAGTAGCGCAATTGTCTGTGTATGTCCAAAGTGTGCAGAAGCTTTTCTCCTTTATTTTGAGGATTGGAAAAGAAAGTAGGCAGATGAATTGCTTGATTTAGAGAAACCCTGGATATCACTTTTGGCATGAATGAAGGATTGGTTCTTAAAGAGACTCTGTCCTGATGGAAAATGAGAAATGGAGGTACTGCCATGAGGGCCTGTATCTCCGAGACTCTTCTTGCTGAAGTAATTGCCAACAGGAAAACTGTTTTCCAGGAAAGAAATTGCAATTCTGAAGATGCTGCTGGCTCAAAAGGAGGAAGAGTTAATTTTTCCAAGACGAAGTTGAGGTCCCATGCAGGCACTGGTGGTTTTCTTGGAGGTTTGATATTCTTTATCCCTCTTAGAAACTGTCATAGCAAAGGATGTGAAAACACAGGTGGATCATAGTTGTATTTTGCTGAAATTGCTGAAGCGTGTATTTTTATGGAAGAATATGAAAGGCCATTGTGAAGCATTTCTGCCAAATATTCTAGTATCTGTGGGATGCTCATTACTGATGCATCCTGACCCTTGTTGGCATTCCAGATGTTGAATCTCTTCCATTTGGCTGAATAAGTTTTTCTGGTGGAAGGCCTGCATGCTTCCAGTAAGATCTCTTGAACTTTTTTGGAGAGAGAGATATGGGGAGAAGTCATGGAACCCTCCAAGCTGTCAGTTGCAATGTTTGCAGGTTGGGATGAACAGTCCTGTAATTGTGCTGAGTTATAAGCAGAGGCCATTGAGGCAGGGGCCACGGCTTGGTACGAGTTATGCTCCTTAGTAATGGATACCAGTGCTGTCTTGGCCAGTCTGGAGCTATCAAAATGCCTTTCGGTTGTTCTGCTTTGATCTTCAGCAACACCTTGGTCATTAATGGTAGAGGTGGGAATGCATAGATTGTTAGAGAATTCCAGCTGAAGGAGAGAGCATCCATTCTCCAGGCTTGAGGATGGTGTGTCCTTGAGCAGAACTTCTTCAGATGATGATTGAGGTGTGAGGCAAAGAGATCTATGTCCGGCCTTCCCCAAGTATGAGTTATTTGTGAAAAAATGTCTGGATGCAACATCCATTCGTGCGGGTCCATAATGTTTCTGCTTAGACTGTCCGCCAGAACATTGTCCTTGCCTGGAACAAACTGGGATTGCAACTGTATGTTCAGTTTCAGGGACTTTTCCCAAAGAGTCATTGTTAGTCTGCAGAGGGGGTAAGAATGGGTGCCTCCTTGTTTGTTTATGTACCACATAACAGTGGTGTTGTCTGTCTTTATTAGCAGATGACCTTGCTGAAGAAATTTTCCGAAGGCCTCGATTGCATGAATCACTGCCAACATCTCTTTTTGATTGATGTGCAGATGCAATTCCCGGGGTGCCCATTGCCCTTGAATGCATCTGCCCTCCATGTGCGCCCCCCATCCATGATCTGAGGCGAATGTTGTAATGGTTTGGCTTGCTTGGGGTTTGTTGAAAGACATGCCTTTGTTTAGCTGGCTTGCTTGTGCCCACCACAAAAATTCCTTTTGTAGACATGGAATGAGTGGAATAATTGCTTCTAAGTTGTGGCTGTGTTGAGACCATAAACTTTTTAGGTACCATTGTAGTTTTCTCATGTGTAGTCTTGCCAGTGGAATCAGAAGAAGGCAAGATGCCATGAAACCCAGGGCCTGCAGGATTTTCCTTGCAGTCATCTGGGTGTGCTTTGCTAGGCTTTTGAAGTAATCTGGTAATTGTTCTTGTTTTTCTTCTGTGAGGAAAGCCATTTGTGAGTTTGTGTCCAGTTTGGCTCCTAGAAAAAGTATTTGTTGGGATGGCAGTAGTCTTGATTTTTGATTGTTGACTGTGTATCCCAAAGCCTGTAGTAAGTGAATGACATAGTCCAAGTTTCTTATCAAGGCTTGCTTGCTGTCCGCTTGCATAAGGCAGTTGTCCAGGTAAGGGTATATTTGTATCCTATGAAGTCTGCAATGTGCAATTACTGATGCCAGGCATTTCGTGAATACTCTGGGCGCAGTAGATAAGCCAAAAGGCAATGATGAGAATTGATAGTGCTCTGACCCTGCAAGAAATCTGAGGTATCTTCTGCAGCTGTGTCTGATTGGGACATGCAGGTATGCCTCCTTGAGGTCCAGAGTAACCAGCCAAGACCCCTTGCACAGCATGGGAAGAAGTTGCTGTAACGTCAGCATTTTGAATTTTGGCACAATGAGAAAAGTGTTTAGAGCGGACAAGTCCAGTATAGGTCTCCATTGCTTTTCTTTTCTTGGAACAAGGAACAGTCTTGAGTAGAATCCCTGGCCTTGTTCCTGAGGAGGAACCTTTTCTATTGCTTTGATTTGTAGCAGCTTTGAAACTTGTATGAGTGCCTCTGCCCTTTGATTTTGTGGCAGGTTTGGCATGCCTTGTCTTGCTGGTAAGGTATGGAAGTGGAACCTGTAACCTTTGTCTATTATATCCAAAATCCATTTGTCCTTTGTAAAAACGTGCCAATTTTTTGAAAATAAACAATTTTCCGCCTAAAGGTGCTTCTCTTTGAGCCTTGGTCAGCAGTATCAAAGTCAAGTCATTGTGATTGTCCCTGTGGAGCAGTAGAAGTCCCTGCGCCACTTCTCCGATTAGTTGGTTGCCATTGGCGGCCCCTGTAGGAGCCTCGGTATTGCCCTCTACCTCAAGCATGCCTGTTTTTTCCCCTTTGGAACTTGTCTGTGTCTGGAAAGGACCAATTCTTCGAAGGCCAATTCCTGCTGAACCTTGGTAGCTGAACCTGGAGGAAGTCTTTGACTGTTTGTAATGATTTAGCCTTTTCCTCAATTGATTTCAACACACCCTGTGCATTATCACCAAATAGCTTGTGTTTTTCCAGAGGTGCATCTAGAAGCTTTACTTTAACATGATCTGGCAATGCCTGTTCTTTCAACCAAGCATGTCTATGTATGACTGCCCCTGTCATAGCTGCCCTACATGAAGCTTCCAATGCATCATAACCACACTGAAGAAAATGATTGCTAACCTGCTGAGTATTATGAACCAAATCCTGCAAGGCCTTTCTATCTAAAGGCTCAGGAGAGGCTAACTTTTTCTGCAAATCATCCAGCAAGAAATCCTGATACTGAAACATATGAAAAAGACAGTTAAGTGCCCTCATGGCAAGGGTGGTTGATGTATAAACTTTTTTACCCCACCTCTCCAGGGACCTAGATTCCCTGTCTGCGGGCAAAGGATTTTTGGCCGTGGAAGTGGCCACTCCTTTGGGCCCCCTGAGAAATAGTTTCTAGATCAACAGAGTGGGCCTTAAAGAGATGTTTATGAGTTTCAGGAACCCTATAATATCTGTCAGGCTTGACAGGAGCAGGAGGGAGAGAATCAGGAGAAGTACTGGAGTCTGAGTACACATCATCCAATACATCTAACACTGGGGGTATAGCTAGAGGCCTGTGCTGGGGTAACTTAAGGAAAGTCCGAAGCCTTTTCCTGGAGTCGGAGAAATCCTGGCCCTGCCACTGAAAATGCTCTCTCATGGAGTGGAGAATTTCCCCGAAAGAAATATCCTCAGGAGGAGAGGCAGAGGGAATGGATTTATCAGCATCAGAATCCTCGTAGGCCAGGAAGGATTCTTCCTGGGAATCTGAATGGCCTGACTCACCAGAGGCTTCATCTGAGGAAAGGGTATCTGCCTGCTCAACCCTAGGCCTTTTGTCTGAAGGTGGCTGAGAACCTCTGTCTGGATGAGCCTGAGAGCCCCTGATTAAAGAAATTAGATCTGCAGCTAAAGTCATGATCTGTTTATCAGAAGTGGGACCCTGTGAAAAAGATTTACGAGGGTGAGACTTAGCCTAGCTGGCAGCCTTAGCACGTGTGTAGGCCTTGATGGACATAGACACAGGAGGCCTAGCTGCCCCACATGCTGGAGTAACTTTGTCCACTGGTATGGTGTCAGGCAAATCTTGGGCTTCGGTTTCAGGAGGAAAATCAACAACCGGCACGGGGGTAGCCTCCGGGACCGAAGTGTGTGGTAAAGCGGTGTCGTCGGCCTGGAGCGGTTGAATTACCGCCACTGAAGAGACCGATGCACTCGCAGTAGGCTTTAGTGTGGTGTCGGTGGAAGTCGCGGGCCGAGAATGTCGGTCCCGGTCCTTCAGTTTTTTGGAAATATGTGCTGTCGGAAGTTCCGACGGCATGATATAGGAGTACTTTTCCCCAAAAAAGTCTTCAGCAAATTCTGCCCGGCGCCTAAGTGTGCGCTTATTGAAGCAAGCACAGGCAGCACAGGCTGAGACGTCGTGGTCTGGGCCGAGGCATGGAAGGCAGTAAGAATGGAAGTCCTTATGAGGTATTTGTTTACCACAAGACAAGCAATTATTAACTTTTGCAGTTTTATCTGACATCGGCTGAGGCAAGAAAAGGTTCCCCAATGGGGTACTTAGCTTTTTGATGACTTCGGTATCTGAAAACACAGGAGCTGGCCGACCGGCACTTGCGAACTGCTTCTGCTTCGGGCACCGCGCGGCAAGAAAGACTGGAGAAGATGGCATCGGCTGATGCTTTTATACCCCAGCCGCTCTGACATCAGGGAAGAGGCGACAACAGCCGACGCCGGACCCAGACTTTGCAATCCGGCCAACCGAAGGGCTGCCTGAGGCAGGACAACCCATATGTCAGGACTGCAGTTGCATTCTTGAAGGACATCATTGATGGAGTATATCAACAATAACAGCAAAAGGCTGGAAAAATGGAAGAAGCTTTAAATAGATATTCAGATGAGGTGATAAAGCTGCAAAAATCAGAGGATGAAATGTAGAAAAGGCTGGCTGAATATGAGACTGTTCAGGAATAGATATTTCCAAAAATAATAGAATTAGAAAAAGCTGCAAAAATCAGAGGATGAAATGTAGAAAAGGCTGGCTGAATATGAGACTGCTCAGGAATAGATATTTCCAAAAATAATAGAATTAGAAAGAGCATGTGGGGAAAATCCTGAGACTTTTCATCTATACCACAGAAGCTGGAAGGAGCAGACTGCATTATTTTAATCAAAGCACAAACAAGCAACTGGGCTGGTATTCCACAGGATTTGTAGCAGGGAAGATGTGCCTGGGGAACCCAGAAGGGAAAGTACAACAAAGTAGGGTAGATTTTTGAAGAAATTTATGAAAATATTTGGCATGAAAGATGTGAATTCAGTAATAAGATTTCAAAGTGAATTTACATATTATTCCCCATGATATAAAACTGGGCTAGGCTGGACAGAACTTGTATTTCACAGGAATATGTGCATTTAACTCATTCCCTCCAGCACAGCTCTTCTGAGTGTGTACCTTTAACTCCCAGTGGGTGTGGCTTTAGCCTTTAAAAATAAAGTTATCACCTTATATTTCTAACAAATACTCATTGACAGAGGTCAAATATCAGTACAATTGTGTTTGCCATCATATATGCTTCAAGATAAAATATTTGAATAACTTGTATGTAGCATGGTTTTGGAATTAATATGAACAAGCAATATTTGATGCCAAAAGGTGCAGTTGGATGTAACTGCAGAAACACCTGAAGGCACACTTGACTGTACTGAGTTGAAGGTCTTGCTACACACCCAATAATTACTTCAGATCATGTGCCAATAACAACTAAAATAAAAACACATGGTAATGAAATAAAAATGAGACACTGCCACTTTTCCACCTATCTGTTGAAAAGAGAGGAATTTACAGAATGGGTAGCGGAGATTATTCATGAGCTATTTGACAGGATAGAAATTACTTCTGAAAATATAGCTAGGGAGTGGGATAAAATTAAGGAGTTTAAATATAGGGTAGAAATAAAAGAAAGGGAGCTATGGTTAAGAAGCAACAATA
This sequence comes from Protopterus annectens, assembly GCF_019279795.1. Classification (NCBI taxonomy): domain Eukaryota; kingdom Metazoa; phylum Chordata; order Ceratodontiformes; family Protopteridae; genus Protopterus; species Protopterus annectens. The sequence goes on along the minus strand of NC_056746.1, from coordinate 1,526,241,768 downwards.
ATTATTTAGAGGGACTGACAAATGTTCAAGTACTGCAGAATAGGGGGAATCTCACAGAACAAGAAGAGGATCAACTGCAGAATACTAAGCAGAAAATAAGGGATTACCTTGATAATGCACACAAGTTTTGAAAGACTGCTGGTAAGCAACTGTTTTTTGATAACACTAGAGAATGCAAACTTAGCACAACTCAGGCAACAGAAAGGAGATAGGGCGGTTGCCAAGCTTAAAGAGCCTATAAACAAGGAATGTAACAAGAGATCCTGTACAGGTATTAAAAATATTTCGGAAATTCCATGAAAGTCTCTATAAAGCAGAGAAATATGGAAATCAAGAAGATACAAATGGAAAGGTTTATGGTAGAATTAAATATGCCAAGGTTAGAGGTAGATAAGGCTAAATTACTAACAGTTAGGATAGGAGGAGATCAGATAAAAATAGAAGTTATGTTCTTACCATAACGTTCCATGTTAGTTGTCTTCTTCTCGCCTTCTTTCTTGCTGGATGGGTTCGGAGCCGACCTCGGCTCCGACTCGGCCACTCTAAAAGCTCGAGAGTTGGTTCCACCGGCTCGAGGCTCCCCTTATATCCCACAATGCTAGGCGGTATTACCTCAGATCTCGTTTGTAAGCTAGGCCCAGCCAATAATAAATCCAGAACTACTGGAAATGGGAAAACCCACCTCTATAAAAAGAAGGAAGAAGGTGACCTGAAACCTGATGAAGGAATATATGCAAAGTATAGCATATACATATATACGATAGAGGTGGTAGAAAGAGAGGTCACAATCAAACTCCTCTAGGTCTGTCCAGGCTAGGGGAAGGAGGTGGGGCCTTAAGAAAGAAGGCGAGAAGAAGACAACTAACATGGAACGTTATGGTAAGAACATAACTTCTATATGTTAAGTTGTCTATCTCGCCTTCATTCTTGCTGGATGGGACCAAGGTCCTAGCACCTTGTCCCGGTGGCCTATCGGAACAGACTCTTGAGAACAGTGGAACCAAAATTAGCTCTATGTCTAGAAGCTAGGTCCAACTTATAATGAGAAATGAAAGTGTGAGGAGTAGCCCATGTAGCTGCTGCACAAATGGTATCAATAGGCAGCCTGTCTTGGAAAGCTATAGAGGTAGCCAAAGCCCTAGTCGAATGAGCCTTAGGTTTGTTAGGCAACTTTTGGTGTCTAATTTCATACACAAAGGAAATCAGGGATGTTAGCCATCTGGAGAGTGATGCCTTCGAAACTGCAAGGCCCTCTCTACCTTCTGCATAAGAAACAAACAACTGGTCAGTTTTTCTGATCTGTTTGGTCCTGTCCAAATAATATCTTAATTGACGATGAACATCTAGCCAATGCAATTTTTGTTCAGATCTGTTAGAAAAGTTAGGAAAAAACACAGGGAGGTCTATGTCTTGATTTAGATTTGCCGCAGAGGCTACTTTAGGTAAGAAGGATGGATTGGTCCGTAAGGATACCCTATCCTTATGAAACAACAGATAGGGAGGTCGACTGCTGAATGCATGAAGTTCTGAGACCCTTCTAGCTGAAGTAATGGCTACCAGAAAGAGATTCTTCCAGGATAGCAATTTCATTGAACAAGAAGCTGCAGGTTCAAAAGGGGGAAGAATCAAAGATGTGAGAACTAAATTAAGGTCCCAAGAAGGAGGAGGAGTTCTTATCGGAGGCTTAAGGAGAAAACTCCTTCAAGAACGCTTTGCAAAGCTTGTGGGACATGATGGCAGAATCTGAGATGCCCACATGAAAGTTAGATATAGCTGCCAATTGAACTTTAAGAGTAGAAGGAGATGAACCTACATGGAAAAGTTCAGCTAGAAAATCAAGAACTGTTTGGATGGGAGCAGTGAAAGGATCTAAGTCCCTTCCTTGAGCCCAATAGGCGAAACGTTTCCACTTACTCAGATAAATCTTCCGAGTGGAAGATTTATGGGAAGCTATCAAAATATCTCGAACAGAGTGAGATATTTGAGGAAGCCTGGCTAAGGTTGGAACTGGAGGAACCAAGCAGTGAGGTTCAGAGAGGGGAGGGAGCGATGTAACTGACCCGACTGATGGATCAAAAGATCTGGAACTAGGTCCAGATGCCAAGGTTGCTCCAACAGAAATTGATGTAGAAAGGGGAACCAAACCTGTCAAGGCCAGTAAGGAGCAATGAGGATCAATGAGGCCTTCTGAACGATAGCTTTCTGTATCACTTGAGAGATTAGTGGGAAGGGAGGAAATGCATACAGAAGTCCCCGGGGCCAAACTTGGACTAGAGCGTCTCTGCTGGGCTGGCCTGGTAACGGGAATAGGGTGAAATAATCTCTGCACTTGCTGTTTTGGGGAGTAGCAAAAAGGTCGCAGCAAGGCTGACCCCACTTGAGAAAAATTTTCTCCAAAATAGAATCTTTCAGAGACCACTCGTGAGGCATGAGGATAGCTCTGCTCAACTTGTCCGCGATAAGACTGGACTTCCCAGGGATGTGCGTTGCTATCAGAAACCGCTGAGAAGAAATCGTGCATTGCCACAGTCTGAGTGCTTCTCGACATAGGGGATAGGACCTGGTTCCGCCTTGTTTGTTGATATACCACACTACAGACATGTTGTCCGTCTGGATTGCTATAGTTCCCAAGGGAAGAGAGTCTTGAAGGGCTTGCAACGCTAAAAGCACTGCTCTCATCTCTAGAACATTTATATGCAAGTGGCGTTCGTCTGGTTGCCATATGCCCTGGACTGTTCTGCCCTGATAATGTCCCCCCCCACCCGATCAGGGAGGAGTCCGTTGTCAGAGTAGCAACCGGAGGGGGAGGAACAAAGGGTCTTCCCAGGAAGAGCTGAGGGGAAGAAATCCACCAAAGAAGATGATTCTTGCATGCTTGCGTAATCACAATGGTGTGGGACATCGGAAGTTGCTGGTACGACCATTGTGTGAAGAGCATCCATTGAAGGATTCTCATGTGAAATCTGGCTAATAGAAGTAGAGGAATAGCAGCCGCCATAATCCCCAGTACTTTCAGAACTAATCTGACTTTGACTCTGTTGCTGTGGAAGAGAAGGGAGACCAGTTTGCGTATGTCTGCTATTCTTTGATCTGTGAGTCTCGCAGACATGTTGACTGTGTCTAGATTTGCGCCTATGAAGGTAATAGCACGACAAGGCGACAAAACAGACTTTTCGCAATTTATTGAGATACCTAACTTTTGACAAATGCGAAAGGTGTAGTCTCTGGCTATTAGAAGAAGATGCTTGGTAGGAGCTGTGAGGAGCCAGTCGTCCAAGTATGGAAACACCTGGAATCCTTGACATCTCAGGTGAGAAGCTACCACTGCCATGCATTTGGTAAACACCCGGGGGGGCAGTGGTGAGTCCAAAGGGCAGGGCTCTGAATTGAAAGTGACTGGTTCCCAGCCTGAAGCGGAGGAATCTCCTGGAGCGTCTGTTCATTTTTATATGATAGTACGCATCCTGGAGGTCTATAGAGCACATCCAGTTTTCCTTTCCCAATAGGGGTAGGATGGATTGTAGCGTGACCATCCGAAATCTTGTTTTCTTGACCGACTTGTTCAAGATACTGAGATCCAAAATGGGTCTCCAGTCCCCTGTTTTCTTTGGAACCAAAAAGAACTTGGAGTAGATTCCGGATCCTTGCTGGTCTGCTGGCACTGGCTGAATGGCTCTTTTTGCAAGCAACTTTGAAATTTCCAACGCTGCTTGATCCCTTTGAGCGGGTGGAACATCTGGAAGGGATTTTTTTGATTGATTTGGAATACGAAGAACGGAATGGAATAGCCTTCGGAAATGATGGACTGTACCCACTTGTCTTGAGTTAGGGATCGCCAGGCTTCTGGGTACAGTGACAATCTTCCCCCGACTGCCTCTGAAGGTGGACAGTCAGGCAACACCTCAGGGATGCTGGAAGGGCTTATCGGAAAAGGTTTCTCGATTGCCCTGGTTCTGCGGACCCCCCCCTGCCCCTAGGGCGACGTCTACCATTATTGTTCCCCCCTCTGCCTCTGGAGGGGAACCGACTCTGTGCGTCAGGCAAAGTCCCTTGAGATTGTTTGCGGAACCACATCTTCCCACTTTTCTGGCCTTTGAGGTAAGGCCTAGAAGGAGTAGAAAAACGGACTCCGATGGCAGAAAGAGTTTTGCCATCCGTCTCGCACCTCGTCAAGGTTTCTTTCACTTGAGGACCAAAGAGGGATGATCCATCAAACGGGGAATTAGTGAAAGACGTTTTAAAGGGGTCCGCAAAATTGCATAGCCGCATCCAGGCATGCCGGCGTAAGGCTACACCTGTCCCTGCGGCTCTGCTCGCTCCATCAGCCGCATATGAGAGGAGGCGCATGGAGGAGTTAGCTATAGAATTGAGGGTAGCCAGCTGAGCGTTCATCTTATCCTGAAAACCCGCAGCTGTAGGATCCTTTAACATCTCACTCGCTTCCTTGATCAAGTCTCTTTGAAGACGAGTGAAATGACAGAGGTAGTTCAGCGAACACATAGCAAAGGTCGCTGATGAAAACATCCGCTTCCCGTACCTGTCCATAGACCTAGATTCCTTGTTAGGAGGATGGACAGGAACTGAAGGATCAGCTAGCTCCTTCTTAGTGGCAGCAGCTACCACCATAGCATCCACAGAAACTCCCTTAGTCAGAAATTGCTTATCTGCTGGTGCTGTGATAAACTTTGAAGGTCTCCTGGGGGTGGGGTCCACAGAGTCAGGAGCCGTCCAAGCCTTTTTAGCTACCACATGCATGAGGGGGTCAAAGGGGGGGGGCACCCAGGAGGTGGAAGGGCGAGAGCCAAACGCCTCAAGATACACAGATTCATCCTCTGAAGGGTTAAGGGCTGGCCAATTTCCCCTCTGTTTCAGGATCTCTAGAATGTCCGCGAAAGAGACATCTTCAGAAGGGGAACGGGGGAACCCTCGGAATCCTCTAAATCCGTGTCAGAGGTGACAGACTCAGGTGAGTCTATGTGCTTCCTCTTGCACTTTCTCTTCCTAGGGGGCTCCCCTGCCAATTCAGGGGAGGCCTCGGAAGAGGATGAGATCCCCACGGGGGATTCTTGAGGAGCTGGCTCTCTGCGGTCTGGGATGAGGGAGTGAGCAGACATAACCTGAGGCACCGAAGAGGGAGGGATGGACGGAGCCGACTGTGGTGTTGAACCAGGTTCCAACACACTCCGCATGACCTCGAAGGCACCTCCGTCAGGCAAAGCCAAAGGTCCCCGCTCCGAAAAGCTGAAAACCTCCCTCGGCACCGACAGCGATGGCTCCGAGGCCGATGTCAGAGCCGAACTCACCAGCGCCGAAGCGCCGAGAGGGAGAGCGGGGTCGGACAAGGGTCCGATGCCACTCACCCCCTCGGAGCCAACGAGGGAAGTCCGGCGCCGAGATTCTTCCAAGGAAGAAATCGGAGCCGACGACGGAACCGAAGACAATTGTATCGGTTCTGATGCTACCACAGTCTCGGTTCAACGCCCGGCTCCGAGCTCAAAGGAGTCGGAAGAGGAACATTTTGAGGGATAGGGTTAAGCATCGACTGATGAGTCGGGCTCTGAAGCATTTGGGCCAGTGCCTCGGACTTAAGAAGTCGACTCACTACCCTCTGAAGGTCATGATCCGAAAGCCTCGATGATCTAGAGGAGTGAGATCTATGGCTCCGTTCAGACAGCAAGGGAGATGCTGGAGCCGAATGAACGGAGCCAAGGGACGGTGACCTGGACCTCTTTCTAGATGTCGGTTCCGATGGTCTGATCGGAGCCGACTCAGAAATTTCCAATGCCTCGGCTCCAGCCGGAGCTGAGGGAACCACAGAAGTAGCAGTTCGAGTCTCATCGGCTCCAGCTGGAGCCGATGTCGTAGTAGGCTTCGATGCCTTAGGCGTTGACTCAGTAGCTGGAGTCGAGGACCTAGGAGCCTTAGAGGGTTTACCCGAAGTAGCAGTCGGGGGACCCTCAGGCTTAAGCAAGCCCCTTAAGATGAGCTTGTTCTTTCTTTCCTGCAGGACTCTAGGGCTGAAGCCATGGCATACAGCACAAGAGTCCTGCAGGTGTAAAGGTCCCAGGCAGTACACACAAGAAGTGTGACCGTCTGTCAGAGACATTTTCTGACAGCACGAGTCACACTTCTTGAAGCCTGAGACCTTTGAATCCTTGGACATATCAAGGAACAAGTGTAACCACACACAAACACAAACACACCGATTACACTATAAACTAAAAACAGAAAACTTAAACTAAGTAAATTAGCTGTTTTAGGACAGCTGTTTAATCTTAGCCTCACCTCAGGATACGTACCCAAGGAGTGGCGCACGGCGACTGTGGTCCCACTTCATAAGGGCGGTGCCTCCACAGACCCTGGAAATTACCGCCCCATTAGCTTGACAAGCCTTATCTGCAAAGCCATGGAGAGGATCATAATGGAACTCATAAATAAAGACATAGGGAACTTGCAGACTTTGGATCCAACCCAGTTTGGCTTTGTCAAAGGCAGATCCTGCCTCTTAAACTTGGTTGACTTTTTTGAGACAGTCACCACGGCCATTGATGAGGGAAAGGCAGTCCATACAGCCTACCTCGACCTGGCAAAGGCCTTCACACAATACCCCACTCAGGTATCATCGAAAACTCATCAGCTTGAATGTAAACCCATACATCACAAGATGGGTTGCAAACTGGCTAAGTGACAGAACCCACAGGGTCAGAGTTGCTGGAGCCATGTCAGACTCAAAGCCTGTCACAAGTGGTGTCCCACAGGGCTCAGTCCTGGGTCCACTCTTGTTCGGCATCTACTTTTCTGAAGTACAAGCAAACACAGGAGGGTTATGGCTGACAAAGTTTGCAGATGACTGCAAACTGGGCGCCATAGTCGAAAACACATCTGATACAGATATCCTCCAGAAGGGCCTCACAGAAACGGATAACTGGTGCCAGAGCCATGCATAGTCATACCCTTCGGGAAAAACAAGGTTACCCCTAGCTACCATATAGGTGGCAATCCACTGAGCACAGAAAAAGTCATCAGGGATCTGGGGACCCAAGTTGACAGTAGCCTTTCGTTTGACACTCATGTTGCTAAAGTAGTTAGGAAAACCTTCTATATCGCCCACCTGATCATGAAGGGATTCACATCTAGATCAAGGGAGGTCATCATCCCCCTGTACTCATCACTCATTAGACCTATGATTGAGTACAATGCCCCGTTTGGAATGTATCTGACCAGACACCTGCTGCAGCTTGAAAGGCCCCAAAAGTTCCTCACCAAAAGGATAAAGGGTCTCAAAATATGTCTTATGCTGCCCGACTGAAAGAACTCCAGCTCTATTCAGTCTCATACCGCTTGCTCAGAGGTGACCTGTGCCTGACATATAAGGCCATGTCAAACCCAGATTTGATGAATATGCTTCACCTCAAAAAATCTAGATCCCTCAGAACCACAAGGGCGGGAGACTTAAACCTTGACACGGTTATAAATAGAATGTGCTGGAGGGACAGATTCATCACCCAGAGACTCCCTATGCTGTGGAACAAAATCCCGGTACATGTGAGGCAGAGCACCTCGCTAGCCTTGTTCAAGAGGAATCTTGACCAATGGATGGGAGATCGCAGATATACCCCAGGGATTACTTCAGTGTCACTGCTTGACAGAGGCACAGAAAAATGATAGGCATAGTTTTTATTCAAACTAAAGGGGTGGCGAAAGCCACATAACTATGGGCTAGGCTTATAAATGCCCTTGGGCAGATAGCCTAGTAGGAACCTATGAACCTATGAACTGTTATAAAGTCCCTACAGAAAACACATACACTCCAAGGGAATGGGAGGGCCCGAAGGCCTAAGGGAAGAACTATAAGTTCTTAAGGTAAAAAAAAAAAAAAAAAAATAAAGAACTAGATTAAAGGGATCAAAGACCTTTAAGGTAAGGGGAAACTGTATGGAAAACTAAATTAAAGGGTTTCTAATCAACTTTTTAAAACTATTTCCTACACTAACCTGAAGCCGGTGAAGCAACACGTCTCGATAGCTGTAGCGGCAAACGAGATCTGAGTTAATACCGCCTAGCATTGTGGGATATAAGGGGAGCCTCGAGCCGGTGGAACCAACTCTCGAGCTTTTAGAGTGGCCGAGTCGGAGCCGAGGTCGTCTCCGAACCGATCCAGCAAGAATGAAGGCGAGATAGACAACTTAACATAATGTGATATATAACCAATCTACAGGAAAGTCCCCAGGAATAGATGGCATTCTTGTGGGAGTTTGGAAGCAAGGAGGGAAAAGCGGATAAAGATCTGGAATATTTTAAGAGTATTTTAAAAGGAGAAGTACCAACGTCCTGGAAGAAAGCAGTCTATAATGGCTAAAAGAACGTAAAAGTAATGCTAAAATAGATAGATATGGATCAATGTGGTTTTGTGGAGGGGAGGCAACCATTTCACAACATTAACAGAACACTGATGATCCACAGGGAAGCAGAATTTAAGAAAATATTGTTGGTGGGTCTTGACAGAGTAAACTGGGACTTCATGAACAGGGCAATGGAAGCATTTGCATTTCCTGAAAAAAATTATAACATTAATTAGAATGATATATGATGGATCGGAGGAGAAAATTGAAGTAGGTGAAGTCCTCTCTGACAATTTCTGCTTCAGCAGAGGAACCAGGGGTGTCCTCTTTCCCATTTGTTATTTGCATTATATTTAGAACCATTGGCAAAGAAAATAAAGAAATCAGAAATTCAAGGATATAATTGGTATGGTAGTCAAAAAAAACTAGCTGTACTGGCAGATTATATAATTTTATACCTGACAAAATCAGAAAAAGACATTATGGTGTTGTGGAACATTTTGAGATGGTCTCAAATCTTTTCAGGATACAAACTTAATGAAGCTAAAAAGCAATAGCGGTAAATTATGTACCCACAAATGAAATGGTTCAACATTGTCCATATTTATGGAGACATTATAAAATGAAGTATTTAGGAGCATGGATTAAAATTATTCTGGTGTGGCAGCTATGGATATGTGGGGAAAAAGCTAAACAAAAGATAATACAAAAACCGAGAAAATGGAAGCTCTGTTATATGGACATGTATAGTAAGATACTACCAGTTAAAATGTTTATAGTCCCATTAGTCTTATACACAAATGATTTTTTTTGAGCTGTGATAATAAATCAGAATTCCCTAGACATAGTTAAGGCCTTGCTGAGTTTAATTCTGTTGGTTGCCAAAAAGGCAGTTACTAGAAAAAGGAAATCAAAGTCTAAATCAACTGTGAATATAGTAACAGAAATGAAAGCTCTGGAGACTGAATCTTTAGAAAAGGGTAGGAGCAAATTGCACAGAAAAAATGAGAATTGTGGGAACAATACATAGGTAGGTACTAGGCTATTAGCCCTAGGGCCTATATAAGGCTGGCCAAAAAGGTACCCTGGCTTTCGCCACCCAAGAAAAATTATTTTCCTGTGCCCCTGTCGAGCAGAGCCACAGAAGTGATCCCTGGGGTGAATTTCCTATTTCCCATCCAATCATCAAGATTTTTTTGAAGAGTGCTAATGAGGAGCTCTGTTTGACATATATAGGTAGTCTGTTCCAGAGTATGGGTAGTCTCTGGGACAGGAATCTATCCCTCGAGCATGTTCTGTTTATTGTGGTGACAAGGTTTAGGTCCCTAGAGTGTGTAGCTCGGAGTGATTGGGATTTCTTTAAGTGCAGCATGTCCAACAGCTCGAGGTTTGACATAGCTTTGTATGTTAGGCAGAGATCGCCTCTGAGTAGGCGATATGCGATGGAGTAAAGCTGGAGTTTTTTGAGACAGTCTGCGTAGGACATCTGTTTGAGGCCAGTAATCCTCTTTGTGAGGTATTTCTGTGGCCTTTCCAGTTGTTGTAGATGTCTTGTGAGGTACATACCAAAAGGGGCGCTGTACTCTATAATGGATCTAATGAGTGATGAGTAGAGGGGAACAATAACCTCTTTTTTTCTGAATGAGGAACCTTTTGTGATGAGGTGAGCCACGTAGAAGGATTTCCTGACCACTGTGGCGATGTGATTATCAAAGGAGAGACTACTGTCCACCTGTGTCCCAAGGTCTCATCACACTTTCGGCGTTAAGTAGACTACCACTTATGTGGTAGTTCATGGGTACAGAGTTTTTACCAAAGGGGATGACAATACACTTTTTGGCATTGAGCTTCAGGCCATGGCTTTGACACCAGGCATCTGTCTCAGTGAGGCCCTTTTGTAGCATGTCCACATTGTTAGGAGTTTCGATTATGGCTCCTAGTTTGCAGTCATCTGCAAACTTTGTTAGCCAGACATTCTGTGTTACCCTGTACGTCAGAGAAGTAGATACCAAACAGGAGAGGACCGAGGACTGAACCCTTTGGTACTCCACTGGTCTGAAGTTGGATTTGGAGTTTGCTACTTTCACAGTGTGGGTTCTGTCCGTCAGCCAGTTGGCAACCCATCTTGTGACATAGGGATTTATACCTAGTTTAGTGAGCTTATCTATAATTCCAGACTGGGGGATGGTGTCGAAAGCCTTGGCGAGATCTAGATAAGCTGTGTGAACCACCTTACCCTCATCTATGGCTTTGGTGACTGCTTCAAAGAAGTCTATCAGGTTTAGAAGACATGATCTGCCTTTTACAAACCCGAACTGGGTAGGGTCCAGAGTTTGGAGATTACCAATGTCTTTGTTTATGAGTTCCATGATGATACCTTCCATGGCCTTGCAGACCAGGCTCGTCAGGCTAATGGGGTGGTAGTTCTCGGGGTCCGTTGTGGCTCCCCCTTTGTGGAATGGGATAACCATCATGGTGCGCCATTTAGTGGGCAGAAAGCCTGAGGTGAGGCTATGACTTGAACATGGTACTTAGGTAGGGTGCCAGTTCATTCTGTAGTTCGTGTAGAATGCAGCCTGGGATATTGTCAGGTCCCATGTATGCTGTGTTTTTGGCTTTGGAGAGTGTGTTTTTTACCTGTGCAGCCGTGATTACAGGAAGTTTGCATTCTTCCGGTACAGAGATGGGCCCTCTAGGGGGTGAGAGGGGGCTAACGTTAGCACTGAACCTATTTGCCAGGATGTTGGCAATATCAGTTGTTCCTGTATATTTAGTGCCATTGTGCTGTAACTCACAGCAGATCTGAGTGTTGCCATTGAGATTCTTGACATAGCTATAGAGTGCTTTGTTTGATTTTATGAGGGAGCTCAGCTTCTTACTGAGGTTGATCAGGGAGTTCCTCCAGTCATGGGATTTTACTGTTTTTTGCAACAGTTTCTTTCTTCTGTTGTAGAGTTTGTTTATGGCAGAGGACCACCAGATTGGCTTCCTTTTTTTGGAGGATAGCATCTTGGTTCTATTAGGAATAGCATGATCCATGCACTCGTGTAAGTGCTTATAAAGTGCATTTGTGTAGGATTCAGCAGTCATACCTCTATTGTCCGTCTGCATGGGTGTCATGACGTTTGCCACTTCTGTCTTAAGAAGTGTGAAGTTGGCTTTGGAGAAGTTTTTTTCAGTGGTTTCCCTAATTTGGGGAAGGGTCCGGATGAGGAAGCTAGGGTGATTAACTTGTGGTAGGATCTGACCAACAAGGAATTGACCTCTGGTGTGGAACACCGGTTGCCCATGTTGGTAATGACCAGGTCTAGGATACTGCTGCCCTGGTGGGGGTGTGAATAAGTTGATCCAAGGCTTTGGAATTTATGAATTCCAGAAAACGGTGAGCAAAAGAGTTGGTACACGAGTAGTTTTCCCAGTTAATGGTGGGGTAGTTGAAATCACTCATTATTAGGGTGTTGGGTTGTACCCTAATGCTTTCCAGTGTATCAAGAAATGAGGAGTGGGAATCCTGGGGCATACTGGGGGGTCTGTAGCAAGCTACAATTTGGATTGTGGTCTTGCCCAGAGTTAGCAGAATAATGTTTTGGCTGAGGAATAAGGTTTAAGAGAAGGTAGGATTTGAATGAGCTATGTAATGTAAGACTGAATGACTGTACAGAAGATTATACATCACGTATAATATTTGCATGTCAATAGGGTTTTTTTTTCATTTATATAAATGTATGACTGTCTTATGTCATAGGTTCTTAAGTGATAATTCCATAACAATTTTATATTTTAAACAAGAGAGTATAAAATCAATAAAAGGTGATCATAGGTTTTGGAGCTGGAACCTTCAGGGCAGAACTTACTAGCTTTGTAGAATATCTTGATAGTACAACTACTTTTATTAAGTTCAAGCTTAGTTGTTCTGATGAGGTGAACTTCTTGGATGTTAAAATAGAAAAAAAATGCAGGGAGTATTAATTCAAGTACTTTTAAGAAAGAGGTACATGCCAACCGATATATGCTTAGTGAAAGCATGCGTGCACCTCATGCATTTACGGGCATAGTGATAGGACAACTACTGACAGTGAGTAGAATAAATACTAATGAAGAGAAAGGTAAGGAACAAATGGTTGAGATCCTCCAAGAATTTAGAGAGAGAGGATATATTACTTATTTAGAAAACATTAAGAATGAAGTAATTCTGAACAGAGATGGGTCAGCAAAACCATTTTTTAGCGACACTGTATTTGATAATGATGATTACGAGAGATATCCACAAAAAATAATTTAAGATATATTACTACATAACAGGAGAACCTATGAAGTTGGGAAAATTATTTACAGAAATTGGGGCTTTTAGAAGTCATGCCGGAAGTGAAACAGTTAATCAGTGGGAGACCCGAGTTTTGCATATAAAAACTGTCAGAATTTAAAAAGAAGATTGTGTTATAAAAACATGAAGCCGAATGATAAAAATAAAATAGCTACGAAAAAATGTGGAACATATCCCATGCTATAACTGTAGCTGTTGTAGACTTACTGCTGTTGGGGATACTTTTAAGCATCCAAAAAATTAAAGGAACGCTCCACCCTAGAACTAAAAAAATATGTTTTTTTCAGTCTATCTTTGTTTCCAGACCTATTTTAACACCTAAAATTGACTAAGTGCTTTATTAGTAATTTTAGCTAGTTTACCACAACATGGCTACCGATGGGGCTTGCTATATCAACGTGATCTTCTTCTCCTTCAAGCCTTTCTCTTTCCCATAAAGCATTTCAAGTCTCCTTTCTGTGACTCATGCCAGACATAAGGAAGTAACTGTGAATTCCCATGCCATTGACATATAATGGGAAATCTGTGACTCACTGTCAGTTTGGATTCCTTCTGTGTTAGGCCAGCTTCTTTTCTGTTGCTAATCACCCTCATTTATGTTTAGATCAGAGCTTGCTTTACAGTATAATTTGAAGTTATCTAGCAGCAGACAGAGTTGTAGCTAAATTGGATGCCTTTGTTCTAAGTGTTCTTTTGTAGTCCTGCTTGAATTGAAAGTCCCCTCCTCCCACACTACTGCAGAGGTGTGAAAACTGCCACTGCAACTGACAGCTCACAATTGAAAGGAAGGGAGTGCCATTTCAAATGTCTTCCCCTCTGCCTGCAGAATCATTTGTTAGGCAGCAGCAGAAAGATTTATGTAAACAATTTCAAATTAAATTTCATACAACAGTGCAGGATAACTTTTGATTATTTCATTGTCTACACTATTTTTATTTCCTCCTTATTTCTACCAGACATTATTATGTTCACTTATGTATGTTTTACAATCTCTTTGAGGAACATCAGCCTAGTGACATGTTATTTCTGTATTTTCAATGACATTGGCAACATCTCCACAAACAGTAGACTGCAAACCTGTGTCTATGATGCTGGCACAGTAAAAGCATGTACTGAAAAACGCACTGTTTTCTATACTCCATGCATTGAATTATTTTTTTGCAGTGGGCTACCAATTATTTTGCTTGTATGGATCACTTGCATAATGCAGATAACTGAGGCACTTTGGGAGCTTAATATGATCATCTCTAATTCAGCTGATACTACTTAGCAATCCTTTAGTCCTTTTTCCATATTAGTTAATTTATTTTGAGGCCCTTCTTGCCTTTCTTTGTGCATATTTCCAATCTTACTGCTACACTGATCATATATCGAGCTGTTAATTGGCAGTAGACACCACTCAGCCAGACAGTTATTCATATTTTTCACATTAATAATTTGACTTCTGTATCTTTAAAACAACAAAAGAGACGTGCAGTTTGCAGAAAACATCACGTAAGAGGGTTTACAACCCTTCACTAAAATAAGTATTGCAGCATCCAATTTGCAGTTGTAGTAATTGAACTTGTCAAGTCAGGCAGTAAAGCACACCAGAGTAATACTACTGTCAGTTTCATGAGTACAGACTGACAATTTTGACTCCATAATTTTCCTGTCTACGTTATTACAAATCACTGTACCAGGCAGTGCTGTGTGCCCTTTTGGCAATATTGCACATCTTACTCCAAGTTCTCCTAAATATATGGCACTCAATGAAGGAACCTAAAGTGTTGTAGACTGGCCAGATGTATGATATCCTTGGCAAAATACATCCCATATTGTAATGGCTACTTCAAGTGATCTATTTGTACATCTACTGCGATTAGGGTTGCCAGCTGTCCGGTTTTTGACCGGACTATCCGGTTTTCTGACAAATTGTCCGGTTAGAAATTTCATTCAAAACCAGATATGTGAAGTCCGGGTTTTTTTTGCCTCTACCATGAATCCGATCTAAAGCGTTTCTCCCATGCCATCTTACTCTGCGAATCAGAAGTTGCTGAGTATTATACAGATCAGGGAGGTTCTACCACAATGCACGCACTCATGTCAGGCCCCTCTAAGTGAAGGGCAGAAGCCAATGGTCAGCCTCGTTGTAAACAGTCCAATCACATTTTGCAAAGCGTCCTATTACCACATCATGTCCATTCTGTCTAGCTGGCAGAATTGAAGAGAGAGAAAAAAAGCTAACATGAGTGGTGAGGGGGTGCTGTATGATGGAATCTCAGTCTGGGGCATCTCTGTTCTTACTAAAAGGGTTGTAAAATTGCTTTAGGTAAACGAAGCATCATGCCTTTTGACTTCAGGAGGTAAGCAGTATCTACATATTATCTAACATGTTACCATTTTATTTTTGTACTACTTTTACCTTTACTTTTAGTACAAAATAGAATGGTGGGGTCAAGTTCTATTTTAATTATAGGGAGTTCAAGAGTGGAGTTAGTTTAGTATTATGCTGCAGAAGTTCAAAGCATGTAGATAACTCATTTCTTTATTTAGTTTTATTCCTTTAAAACAATGACACACTGGAGGCAGTTTTGCATTTTTCTGGAGAGTTGCAAATATTTGCCAATGCCAAATAGATATGGCATCTCATTTAGCTTAATATATTATTTTGGGAGTCTGTTTATATTACCTGGAATTAAAACCCTCGATTATTGCCGTTCTTAAGCAGTACCCTGTATAATGACAGTACATTAATTTTGGTTGGATCTTCTTGCACATCACATAGACAGATCAGGAATGCCAACTACTTCAGTTTTTGTTTTTAACTGATTTATCAAATAGTGCAACAAATTGAGGAGCATAGTGGCACTTAAATGAAAGAGTGCATTGTATAGTGCCATCTACATTTATTGTTTTGTGGTATGTGGCGGGCACTGGGAAATTGTCTTCCATTAAGATAGCTTTTACTTTCCCAGGTTTACATAGTAGTTTCTCTGTTTGACAACCCATGTGTAGGGTTCACAAATTTGGGTCGTGGTGGTGATAGGTAGTAGTTTGGCTTTAGGGATAGTGGTGCACTCTGCTGTCTGTACTGCATTTCTCCAAAGGACTATCTGAGCAAGATTTGTTTTGTTGCATCTATTATGCTGTCTATATGACTGCTGATTATTTGATTGCTCTGAATATCTGGCACTGGTAAAACTTACACTTTGCATCTTGATCACTGTTTTTAACTACAATCGCAATCCAGGGTATTAAAGAAGCTATTTTTATGCAGAAGCCGTAATGGGAAATGTGCATTTGTTTGCGCTCACTCTGAAGTCATACTTGCAAGCTGTCACATATTTGCACCATCAGTTGTCTTACTGAACTCCTGAGTTTAATTTTAAGTTAACAGTTCCAAAGAGTGCTTTGAGATTTCTGATTTTGCACTTGGCTTGTAGGATTGGGAATTGCATACTGTCACCAGTACAAGGTAATTTATTCACATGGGTGGGCTCCGCCTAAGGTGCCACAGAATAAAATAATATGCACACTATATGGACTTTACCAAGTTTTACATTGGTTACAGAACAAATTCTTATTCTACTTCTGGTGAATGCTTTTGGTTTGGCCTTGTATTTGCCTCTGATCTCTTTGGGTGCCAGATAGTACATCTCAGTGTCATCCCAGTCTGAGGTTTACTAGATTGTGTTACTCGGTCTGTACTGGAATAGTAATTACTGCTAAGGGGAATGTTTAGTTTCTACCTGTATAACCAACTTTAAACTACACGTGTGGGAAACGCTGTTTCATCTGGGTGTTCTTGTGAGTCACACTGAAGGCTGTTACACATAGTTTTAGACTTTATTTAGCATCCTGTTTTTCTCCTGTACTATGCTGTTGAAGCCAATTATGCAACTGTGATGTTTTCCATACTCAATGCGTTTTTACCAGCACAGTTCTGTTGAGTGTCTTTGTAGTAGGCTTTTTTTTAATACACTGAAAGGAGTACACTTGCTGAATGTTATGTACGTGTTTATATTACTGTATACTGATTGTTCTGACACGTTTCTACCAGCACATCTGTAGTTTCACTTTCTGTGTACTAGTCACCTTAGATACTGTGCTAGGAGTACAATTGTTGAATGTTAATTCGCACCTATTTCACTGTACAGTATTCTACTGTCTGCTGCTGCTCATCTTTATCCTCATCTGTCCAATGCCATATACAATTTGCTTCTCACATTACTCTTTCCAGTTAACTTCCCCTTACCTTACTGTTATCACTTATAAATCCCCTTTTCATCCTCAGACTGCATTTTTCCCTCCAGAGTTTTCATACCAGCACTTGCTTCCCACCACCCTGAACACACACTAGGCCCTCCAATTACTCCTGGTCCCTATATCTTCATACTTTTGTGCATTGTAACTCTCACCTACAGCTACTCTCTCATGCTACATTGTGTTACCCCCCTCCAAGGATTTAAATTTTGCTTGGACATAAACAGGCCATGTTGATGAGACACAAATGTGTCTCAGGGGGTCCCCATGCACTGGAACAAGCTTCCCATTCATGTGAAGCAGAGTCCATCCCTAGCCCTATTTAAGCATAACTTTGACCAATAGGTGGGAAATTGGAAATCATCCCTGTTGTCAATGCCACCTATCCATTTTTTTCTGGACTATCCACAAATCAAATCAATTCTCTAGTAGTCAGGAAAACACTGTACAAACTCCAGTATTCTGTTTCACAAAAGGCTAAATTGGCTGATTTACTATGCTTTTTTACAGAAAAGCATAGTAAATTGGCTGAAAGCAGGCATCTGGAACAGAAAAAGAGGGTGTTCCCATCAGCTGATGTCACAATGATGTCACAAAATGGGTGTAGCATATATGGGAAAGGGGGTGGGAATGGGTGGAGTTATGGGTGATGTGAATGGTGTGACCTTAGTTTTAGCCACAAAGAAACCTGGCAACCCTAACTGCGATGGTAAGTAAACTTAACACAACTGTACTAAAAGATGTATTGCACACAAGGCATTAATCAGATAAATGAAAGCTATGTACTTATCATAACATTAGATACTGGTCTTCTGATTTTTTTCCAGCGTGGCGGTTGTCAGATCCAACCAGATTCAGCCTCTGCACCAACTTCAAAACTTCTTCTGATCCAGAGCACTGACTCCTCTCCTACCCATAATATCCTAGACTCCACTTTAGTTGTTCAGATCTCATTTGCTGCTCGAAGGCAATGGACATGTAAAAGAGCTCTTGACTCAGCTTGCTATATTGCTTTGGAATAAAGCTACTCATCTCCTACTATGACAGAAATTTCTCTCTTTCTTTTGTATTTGTCTTTCTCTTCCATAAGCTTAGGCATAGTTTTAGTTATTATGCATTTTCATGGGTGCAGCACCACAAACAAAAACATGTCTGTGGTGCACCACAGCAAAACAATGTTGACAGCAGAACTGCTGTCAGTAATGATGCCATTACTCTCACAAGCATGACACAGCCTCAGGACAGTGATACTCTGGAAATGTACTGGCAGGAATCCCTACCCCCACGCAAGTTGATAACTGCATGTCACTGACACAGACTTACACATTACCAGAAAGCAAAGAATCACTTTGCAGCTCAACACTGCTTTCTTGCAGACAAGCTGAACCTATAAAAGAAGACACAAAGATATCGGAGTTTCCATTACCCACTGTGCAACCAGTACAGCCTGTACACAGGGATGCCAGATGAAGGCATCATTCATAACTAGCTCCAGAGATACAGTAGCAGCAGCAGTATAGGTGCCATGACATAGTTCAGGCCCAAGCTGTTGCCAGTGAGAGTCATAAGGAGATGGTTAGACTGCTACATGGTATACATGATGAAGTTTTCCACTACATAAGAACATTGGAGGCCACGGACAATGCCATGATAATCCTCGTGCACATTATGACTGCACACATGGCACCCATGTCAGCCTATACCTGCACACTAAGAAGGACTTACCAGATGTGTATAGGTGACACAATCTCAGATCCTCCTCTACTAGAGATGCTCCATATCCTTAAGTCTAACTCCTCACATAGTACCCAATTTAAAGGCTTAAATCTAACATGTGACATTAACAAAACCTGCTAGTGAGACAGGTTTATCTCTCAGAGGCTGCCCCATCTCTGGAATAGACTCCCCATACACAACAAGAAAAGTACGTCACTGAACCTCTTCAAATGCAACCTTGATGAGTGGATGGGCAACCACAAGTTTGTCCCAGGGGTTCCGCCTGTGTCCTTCATTGACAGGGCTGACAGGTGCTGATTGTGGTTTCTTTTCTGGGGATAAACTCTTGGCTAGGCTTGTAAGGACCCCAGACCCATTAGCCTAGTAATCTCCTATGATCCTATGATGAGTATTGCACATTTCAGATTTAACAGAATTTCAATTACTTTACTAACTACTTCAATTAACAGAAAAACAATTTACAGAATAAAGCACACTTAATAACAAAGTACATATGTTGGACATAAGTAGCACACTTACCTGCATGCTGTAAAAAAATCACAGAAACAAAAAAAAAATGGTGCCATTTTTTTTACTTTATCCTATTATACAAGGATAAAACATTTTTTGTGTAAAATATCTGACTCACACGATGCCACTGTTTTGCCTGTGCTGCTGTGAACTGTGCATTAACCTAACTGAGAGGTTGCCTTTCTGCTGGCTGCCATTGCTATTGTCACTGGTAGTGCTTGCTTGATCTGCTGTTGTCTGCCTGGCTATTGCTGATGTCTGTCTACTTTAGATTTTAGATTGAAGTTATTCATTTAAGGTTTGGCTACTTCTATTTTTTTATCTTTTTCTTATATTTCTTTTTGTTTTGTTTTTTGTTGGCTAGAGTCAGCTAGAAAATTATTTTGCGGACACTAAATAACATCCAGTAATCCTCCAATAGAAGCTACAAAAGTCGCGAACAACTTGTACATAAATAAAAAATTCAGTTTATTGCGATCCAAAAAGTCTATTAACGCACTTCACATTGACAGCCACAATACGCGTTTTCGTCCCTCTCTACCAGGACTTCATCAGACAATTACATGAAAATTCTCAACAGTTTAAATACTTAATTCATTGTTTAATTATCCAATAAAACCATTGAAAGTAAATTTCAAATATGCCAATCCCTACAGTCTATTATCTATGAATATTCAAAGACACTGATACATATTCATGAGAATGAAATGGAAACTTGTAATAGACATTACTAGCATTCTCCTATTTTTCTTATTTTGTTTAAAAAATATGTACATATTGATCATTTACTAATGCATAAACCTCAGTCCTGATATATATCACATAAAAATAAAAATAAGACAATTTTTTCATAAAGTTGAAATGGTTCTGTGTGTATTAAAACCTAATTCCAAGGAAGCTCTTTCACAAATTCATGTTGGTATAACTCCCTCTAGTGTGCAAAACCTGCAAATACATTTCAATAAATCCCCCCCATTAATTCATAAATAAATTTTAGAACATTAAATATATGTATATCATTAAATATATATAACACATTTAATATATATAATAATAAATATTGAAAGTATGAATAAAATAATCAATGTTGTTAAATGACAGATGCAAAACACATGATTTTTTAAAAATATATATGTTATTGTTAAAATACATATATTGTGTAAGCCCCTGTTTTTCAGGACAATGATGACCAAAACTTCCTTTCTTGTTCTCAAATTTTGTTAGCTCTTACTTTTAATAATGGTCTTATGGAAATCATCAGTGTCTTTGAATATTAATAGATAATAGACTGTAGGGATTGGCGTATTTGAAATTTACTTTCAATGGTTTTATTGGATAATTAAACAATGAATTAAGTATTTAAACTGTTGAGAATTTTCATGTAATTGTCTGATGAAGTCCTGGAGAGGGACGAAAACGCGTATTGTGGCTGTCAATGTGAAGTGCGTTAATAGACTTTTTGGATCGCAATAAACTGAATTTTTTATTTATGTACAAGTTGTTCGCGACTTTTGTAGCTTCTATTGGAGGATTACTAATTGTTTGAGAGCTACAACCAGCTATTTTTGAGTACTAAATAACATCCAGCTAATTAGTGGGAGGAGCTGAGAAATAGCATTCCTCATTTAACTGCAAATATTTAGTTACATCTTTATTTAGCTGTACTGCTTGCTTAAATTGCTGTTCTCTGCCCGACTATTGATAATCTCTGCATTTGATTTTTCCTACCCACCTGCCCTTCTACTATTGTACTTTTGAACTTGGTGGCTTTTGAGTTGCCCGTCCCTACCACAAATTTAATTTTGGAAACTCCACCCAGTCCCATTTCATCAGCTCATTCGACTGAGCACTGATAGATCAGCTGGGAAGACCCTACACCTTAGTCTCTTAAACTTGAATTATTTTCTGTTTCTTCCCTTCCCACTTACTAAAGAAAAAAATCATACTTTCTTCAACTACTTTTACTGTGTTTGTGCTTATTCCTACTTTATCTTTTTGTTGCTCGCTCTTAAAGCACTCAGTTGCATTTAATCTGCTTCATTTATTACTGCTTGTTAGTAGCCTGATTAAATTGCAACTGCTATTCTAAGCCCCTTAGTTTTGATTTAAGCACTTGGGCTTCAAACTAGCTATTTTACATAAGGAAGGTTTGTGGTCTACACTCTGCTAGCAGGAGTGGATAGCCTACACCCTTCTGAACTGGGAATTGCAGGTTGAAGGCTTATTGTGTCTGTTATAATCCAAATAACAATGAGTACCACAGGACAATGTACGCTCCTGAGCAGAAAGCACAGAAATAAAATCATAAAAAAAAAAAAAAGAAAACTGCTTAGATGCAGAACCATGCTTAAAATAGCAAGCAGCATACAATGAGTCTCTTCAGACCAAAGTCTCTTCAGACCAAAGTCATATAAATCACACCAAACAGCTTCAGACCAGAAATATAAGAATAATCCAATCCAATTTTCTGCATGGTTTTGTGATATTATTATTCGGCAGGATTCACGATGGCTTGCACGGAGTCTAAGAGTAGTGTAAGACTCCATGCAGCCATCACGATCCATGAACAGCCTGAATGTGCGTGTAAGAGAGCACTTAAAACGGCTCTTACACGGACAGGGCGTGGATATGCTAATTACCTCACTTGCAGCCGAAAGGCATGCGAATGAGGTAATTTTGTGATCCAGGAAGCAGAAACCTGCCCATGTAAGAGCCGTGTTATCTGCAGAAATGTACTCAGTTGATAACTGAGTACCGTTCTGCAAATAACACAATGGAGCCTTGTCAGCTCCAAATAAAGGTTGCAAATCTCCCAGGCAGCATGCCAATGGCCAAATATGTGGCTACTGGCAACATACCCTGATGCAAACATAAAATAAAAATGCTTTTTTTTCGGTGATTGCCGATGTTTAAACGTAGCGCAGCGCAAACGGGCTGCGCTATAAAAAAAACAGAAAAATAAAAAAATTAAACCCACAAATGTGGGTTTATGCAAAGCATGAATTTACAATGGAAGGGAATAGCAGGCTAAAACAACATGGCCACCGAGTAGAGGTTGCTAAGGGGGGAAGCGGAGTGTAAGACATGTAACTAAGCATTAGTAGGCAATCCTATGTAAATGAGTGGTAGGATAGTGAATCGTACTGTTACATAGGAAATGAGCACATTCCGTGCAGTGTAGGAGTAGGATAAGGGGGAGTTACAGAGTAGGAGATAGGTGACATCACAGGGGGGAATATATGAAAGGACTGCAGCTCATTGGAGCACAGTGGCATGTGAAAGCTGTCAGTCACACATCATGGAAAGAGGAGCATCAACAAG
This sequence comes from Protopterus annectens, assembly GCF_019279795.1. NCBI lineage: Eukaryota > Metazoa > Chordata > Ceratodontiformes > Protopteridae > Protopterus > Protopterus annectens. The sequence goes on along the minus strand of NC_056746.1, from coordinate 1,526,219,289 downwards.
TAGGCATGGGAAAGCCAAGAAATAGAAGGTGTACACTATGGATAACACCAAAGTTTCTTGCAGGGCGTGCATGCGTGCGTGTGCACTCTGGTAGGCACGAGTAAGCTAGAGTGCGCACGTGTAAGTGTGAGTGCGTGCATTTAAGGCAGAATACGCATGTAGGAGCCTGTTTAAACACCTGTCAGCTTGTTTGCGCTGGTGTGCGCGTGTTTTAATCCAAATAAGCAGATTCTAGTCCGTCTAAGCATGTGTGTGCGCGTGTTAGCCACTGTGAGTGTGTTTTCGCTGGTATGCGCGTCGCTCCCCCCTGAGGAAACAGAAGGGAAAAAGGAAGCATGGGAAATAGTAGGAAGCTAGCAGGGATTACTGGCAGAGCTAGCAGGTGAAAACAATCAGAAGGCGGCAATTACACAGGCAGAACAGTAGCCCAGCCCAGCACTTAAAACTCTGCAAACAACAGTGCAGAATGTTTCTCTCGAGAGACACTACAACAGAACTGAAAAAGCTTTACTCAGACCAAAAATGCTAGGGGCTGCCATAGCTGTTATAAGGAGACATATGCAACTTGCTGAGGGTGGTGACTATGCAAATGCTGCTGGACAACCCACAGTGAGGAGACGGAGAAGAGTGTACAGGCCCAGGGTCACCTACCAGGGTTACATGAGCTGGAGATAGTGGAGCGTTATAGAGTGGACAGAGACCTCCTGCAGCAAATTGTTGAGCTGTGCAGGCCATGCCTCACACACAGAACCAACTGAGGGGAACCCATCCCAGTGGAAACCAAGGTATGTGTTGGCCTAAGAATACTAGCAACGGGTACCTTCCAGAGAGCAACTGGTGATATGATGGGGATATCACAGGCATCAGCATCCAGGGTACTGCACCAGTTCCTGGATGCCATGTCAGCACATGTCAGTGAGCATGTATATTTCCCCAATTCCCGTGAGATATTGGCCAGCAATATGCTTCTCTTCCAGCAAATAGCGGAATACCCTGAGGTAGTGGGTGCAATAGACTGCACGCATATATGCATCAAAGCACCAGCCGGTGAGCGGGGTAGGGCCTACATTAACCACAAGGGCTTCCCCTCCATCAACTGCCAGGTCGTGTGTGATGCCCAGGGCATAATAATGAATGTGTGTGCTGGCTGCCCTGGAAGCTACCATGATTCCCATATCTGGCATTTGGCGCAGCTGTACCAGACATTTGCCAATGGGGACATCCCACATGGTCACTTAGTGGGAGATGTGGCTATGCACTGGAGCCGTGGCTGATGACACCCATCAGAAATGCACACACACCTGAACAAGAATGCCATAATGAGGCACACGCACAAACACGAAATGTAATCGAGTGTGTGTTTGGGCTGCTCAAGTCATGGTTCCGGTGCCTGGACACATCTGGTGGAGCCTTGCAGTACTCACCAACTACATGTACCCAAATTGTCATGGTATGTGCTATGCTACATAATATGATTCTGCAAAAACAGCTGCAGCAGGACCAGCATAGGGCTGGGCCAAACAGCCCTCCACCATTGCCAAGCCAATCACAGGCAGAGCGTGACTGAGGAGGAACAACCTGAGCCTGCCCCAGTAGGCAGAAGGAGGCATGCCCAGTATGCCTTGGCCTTGGCAAAGTGGCAATGCATAGCACATACACTGGCTCAGTAGGAACCCTGGAAATGATACCTCTCTCTGACTCACATATATAGTAAAAGGGATGCCTAAGTTGACACAACCTGCTATCAAACATGTACAGGGAGTGTAGTATGTGCATCCAACATAGACAGCCCTGCAGCACCACCTGAGGCATGATTGCCATGTGTTAAGTAATGTAACACCATGCAGTAAATGCAAACTTGATGACCCTGACTAACATCCTACCCTCACCAAGCATGATGCCACAACATGAAGACGAGATGATCAATTACAATAATTGGCTTAAGTATTGCTGGCAGTCAAAGGGGATCCAATGCGTGCCAGCCTGGGTTGACATGCTGAGCAAGACACGATGCTTCACCTGTTAGGGATGGCGTGCACCTATCAGTCCTGGCCTTTAGGATACTGGCAAAGGCTGTTGTCACCCCCACTGTGCCTTGAATAGGTAAGGCTCAAAACACAAACCCACCTCCATAGGTATCACAAGGGATAAGAACCTAGATGTAATACTACCCAATGCCAGAAGTCTAAACTGCAAGATGCATGCAGTCTAAACTCCCCTCAGCATGGAGAATGTTGATATCTGTCCTGTAACAGAAAACTGGGTTAAGGCTCACAAGAGCACCCTAACACTACCAGGTTACACCTCATACCGTGCTTTACAGCCCCAAAACATGGAACAAACTGCAAAAGGAGGGTGACTAGCAATAATTGTCAAGGATAACCACACCCCCATGTTGGTACCACAACAAGAAGCAGCATGGACTATCCATGGTCAAGTAACAGTGGCTAAGACTGCCTCCCAGTTTGTAGCCTGCTACAGACTACCCTTCTAATGCCAGGAACTTCACTCTCCCCCAGCCACACCAGGCCCTAGATAGCTGCCTAGGTGGCCTTGTGCTGCATCCTGCCCTGCCTGAATATGTATGTGTGTGTGTGTGTGTGTGTGTGTGTGTGTGTGTGTGTGTGTGTGTGTGTGTGTGTCAGGACAGAGGTGGAGAGAGAGATTAACTATTCAAAGATTGTTGCATTTCTACAGAAAAAAATTAAGTACACACTGTCACGCTTTATTCACATTTTTGCTGCACTTTTAATAAAAATAAAGGTAACTATTTGAAATGTTGTGACCTGCTAGAGTGAGTACCAAAACACTGAGACTGAATGGCTGAAAGAACAGACTTTCATATACTAAAGCCCAGATGCCATTTCTCACAATATCCCCTTTTCCTCTAAGATATGGTGAACTTGGAGTTGACATATATAAGTTTGAAAGGGGGGGGGGGGCAAAAAGAAGTTTTAAAGAGAAGAGCTATTTTCAAGATTAGTTTTTCTGTGGGTTTTTGGCCTTTTTTTTTTAGCTTTTTGGCATTTTGAGAGCCAACATTTCAATAGGTAACCAAAAATAATATTTGCAAGCTTTATGCATCTTTTACATTTTACACTGTGTGGCATCTTTTCTGAAAGTATTACATTACCAAATGGAAACACTTCTGATAACCCAAGATTTCTCTGTGATTATTAGTCACTCAATTAAAAGTGCTATCAACAAAGTGCCAGATTCCTTAGTGATGGGGTTGGCTTCTTAAATATCTTATAACTGCAGCCATTCACTTTTCCTGGGTTGTATATCATCATTACCAATGGAAAAAAAACTTGTCAGACTGGCTGATTACTAATTTAAATTTATAGCTCACACAACGGAGTGGATATGGAAAAAAATCAGTAATTTACTGTTATGGTGAGTTCTGCACAAAAATTACCTTTTTTCATACAAGCACCATGATTAATAAGTCTTCCTTTCCCATTCTTTCCAGTTCTTATTATTGCTTACCTTAAAGTCACATACTACTAGTCACTGTTTCAGTTAATGTTTTAAAGTACTCAGTGGAGTTCAACTATTTATGTTTGCTCTTGTGACATTATGGTTATATTTACTCTTTTTTTTACTTATGTACTGTAACTATGCTTTGTTTTGAATTATGAGTTACTTTTAGTAAAACCTAAATTTCAGGTATCTACCTTGAAAACTTACCGAACCGCGGTGGTGGTGCTGCGGTAACATTGTCACCTCACAGTAAGACGCTGTCTGATTCGATTCTCAGCTAGAGCGTCTTCTGCGTGGAGACATGTGTGAATGGGCGTACCTTCGTTGAAGGCTGTGCGTCAGGGCTGGTAACCCGGCACGTAAAAATCAACTACCAATCATTAGCAGACCGGAGTTCTGCTGTGGCGACCCCTAACTGGGAAAAGCCGCAAGACACAACAACCTTGAAAACTTACCACTACATGATTTTAAGAAATGCCAGTGATTAAAGCTGAAACATAATAGTTCTGAATATATCAAAGCTTGAAAGTGCTATAGCATGAATCTAAATATTCCAAGAGAAGAATACTGAAAAGAGTATGTAACAATAACTGTACCTTACAAGCTTTTAAAAGGTTCAACTACACAAGCATAATCTTTTTTAAATGGGTAAAATGAAAGTTACTTCTTTCCATAACATTACATCCATGTTATCTGAATTTCATCTGGTTCAACCATGTGGGTTGTCAGATCTGACCAGATCCAACTTCATCACTAACTTTGAAGCTTCTTCAGATCCAGAGGTATGGCTCCTCCCCTACCCATAATTTCTGGACTCCATCTTAGCTGCTCAGATCGAGTTTGCCCCCCTCTGACTCATATGTGAACAATCTTATACAAAGAACTCCTAAACTGGAACATCCCGACCTGTTGAGGAAGAGTGGGTATAGTCTCATATGACTGTGCACAGACACAGAATAAAGGGTCTACTCAGTCGTATCGAAGTCATAGGTGACAACCTGGAAGGGGACAGGAAGGAGGTAGGGAGTTTGAACTAGATGAAAATCAGACAACATGGATCTAACGTTTTAGAAAGTACATAACTTTTGCATCCAATGTTGTCTGTTTTTGTCCATTTCAAAACATATGGGACAGAATCCCAAGCTGTCAAACTGGGTGATATCAAGGAAGAATACGCCTGAGTATGGTGTAACCAAAAGAGGAACGTGACCTGAACTGTACATCCAGCTTATAGTGAAACACAAATGTGTGCACCATAGACCAAGCAGCTGCAGCACATATGTCATCAATGGATAGTCCCCTATTGAAGGCTGTCAAAACTGCCCTAGTTGAATGAGCATCTGGTTTTCCTATTAGAGGTAAATTATTGCCATAACAAGCAAAACAGATACAGTTTGTCAGTCATCTACACAAAGTAACCTTTGACGCTGCTCCCCCCAATTTTGATTTTGAAAATGAAATGAACAATTGATTGTCCATTCTGTTTTGTTCTGTGAATGTAGAATCTTAGTCGTCTGTGGACATCTAACATATGCAACAAGTATTCTCCTTTGTTTGAATGTCTGGTGAAAAACATTAGTAAGTTTATGGACTGATTAAGGTTTACTTCAGATGTCACCTTAGGAATAAAGGACACATCGGCATAAGGTAGACTCTATCCCTTGGGAAAATTTAAATAAGGAGGTTTTCACGAGAGTGCCTGTAACTCTGAAATTCATCTGGCTATTGTCACTGGCACTATGAATATTTTTTTCCAAGTAAGTAATTTTAGATATGCTGTGGTTGGAGGTCCAAACAGAGACCGAGACAAAGCTTACAACATGATGGTGATATCCCACAGAGGGGCTGGTTCTCTAATGGGAGGTGTTAGTAAGGAAGTACCTTTCAAGAAAGCTTTGAAAATTTACAGTGAGGCTAAAGGTATGTCTTTACACCAAACATGAGAATTTGAAATATCCTCCAGCTGGACCTTGATGATGACAAAGCTGGAACCTTTATCAAAGTGTTGAGATAAGAATTCTAGTATGGATGCAACAGGTGCTGGCAAAGGATCAAGACTTTTAGATAGGACCTAAATAGAGAATTTATTTCATTTCCTCTGGTATATCTTTATAGTGGATGTTTTTTAAGAAGCAGAAAAGAATATAGCAATAACCCACGCCTGGGTGTGGGTAATGCTAAATTTACCCACGGTTGGCGTGGTTTGGTCCTGAGGGCGAAGCCCGAGGGACCAAACAAAGCCAACCGTGGGTAAAGCATTACCACCCAGGCGTGTTATTGCTATTATATGACATTATTTAAGAAAAGAAACTATTACTTTTCTTAAATAATGGCATATATAATGCCTGTTTACTGCCCTTCCGCAGATGTCTGGCATCCGGCAGTACATCAGAGCTGTGGGCAAAAGCAACTGAGAAAGCAAGATCTCCGTTGCTTTTTTAGTCTCGCTATGTTAAATGAGTTTAACATAGCGAGACAGTTAAAATAAGCAACGGACATCTCCGTTGCTTATTTTAAAGTCTCGCTATGTTAAACTCATTTAACATAGCGACAAAAAAGCGGAGATCTTGCTTTCTCCGTTGCTTTTAAACACTGTCTCGCTATGTTAAATGGGTTTAACATGGCGAGACAGCTAAAATAAGCAGCGGAGATCTCCGTTGCTTATTTAAACTGTCTCATATGTTAAACCCATTTAACATAGCGAGACAGTGTTAAAACGAGTTATACTAATGGAAAAAGTCAGGCGACGGACCTTTTTCCATTAGTATAACTCGATTTACAACGGGCACGCTGGCCAATCAGCGTGCACGTTTTGGGGGGGGTCATGGTATAATACTGATTACCACAGCCTGGCATCTCTGGCTATACTTAAAACTGGAAGAACCATTCAGTTAATTTCATGGACTACTGGTCTTGAGGTGGGTGAATCAGTAGGTCTGGCCAGTGATCCAACATCCATAGGGGATGTACTAGTAAAAGCCATAGGTAGGGGAGCCATGTCTGTTTGGGCCAAAAGGGGGCAATGAGGATCAACGTGGCATTGCACCGTCTTTCCTTATGTATGAATTTGGTCATTAGGAACAAAGGAGCAAAAACATAATTGTGGACCAGACCGTCTCTCTGTGCCTGACCCTGTAGTGGGATCAGGGCAAAATCACAGCTACATTTGTTGTTGAAATAGAATGCAAAAAGGCCACAGCAAGGTTGGCCCCAGTGACTGAAGATCAATTGTGTCACTGTAGAATTGAGGGACTTACTCATGAGGCATCAGGACAGTTCAACTCAATTTGTCTGCTAACGGACTTGTCAGTGCTGGAATGTGCATTGCTATCAGAATCAGTGTGAAGACATCGTCCACTGCCAAACTCCCATGGCCTCTGGCATAGAGAATAAGAACGTGTTGTTCCTGCTTGTTGATGTAACATACCACGCCATGTTGTCCATCTGTAGGGAAATCACAACTTTGGGTAGGAGATCCTGGAATGCCTGCGATGTTAGGAAGACTACCCTCAGCTGTAAGACACTGATGTGAAGATTGACGTCTAGTGACGACTATGCACCTTGGACCATTCTCCCTTGGAGGTCCCATACCACCACCACCATAGAAGGGTGGCATCTGTGGTTACTATTGATACTGGTGAATCTGATTGGAAAGGGTGACCATCGGTTTCAGTCAGAGATGTTCCCCACCATGAGATGTGTTGTCTGCAAACTTGAGTAATTTGAATTCTTGCATACAAAGGATGAATGGACTGAGACCATTATACTGCAAAAGTCCACTGCAGTACCCTCCCTTAGTATCTGGCAACAAGAACCATTAGAATTGTGGACACCATTAGGCCTGAAAGATGTAGAGGTAACATCACTGGTGGTGATGGTGATGTAGGACTAGTATGGCTGTGAGGCAAAGAGACAGAACTCTGGAGTGGGGAAGACTAACCATCTGTGAGCTGGTATCTAGGTGACATCCTAAAAACTGTATATTCTGGGTTGGAGTCATGCAAAAGTTTGGTAGATTCACAGTTATCCCCAAGTCAAGGTATAACTGGAGCACTTACTCCAGGCGAGGCATCAGTAGATGCTCAAAGGTAGCAGTTAGGAGCCAGTCGTTGGGGTATGAGAAGACTTGGATCCCCAGCAGACGCTGGTGCACTGTTACCACTGCCATGATCTTGATGAACACCCTGGGAGCTGTGATGAGACCTAAAGGCAGTGCTCTGACTTGGTAGTGATTGGCTCCCAGTCAGAAGTGGAGAAATCTCTTGGAGTGCTTTGCTATCTTGATATGATAGTAGGTGTCCTGGAGATCTATGGAGCACAGCCAATCTTCCTGCTTCAGCAGAGGTAAAATGTTCTTCATTGTGACTATCTGGAATTTTATCTGTTTCACAAATTGGTTTGAGTGACTGAGATCCAAAATGGGTCTAAGGTCCCCCATTTTCTTTGGTACTAAAAAGAACCTCAAATAGACTCCAGATTCTAACTGGTCTTAGTGGACTGGTTAGAGGACTCTTTTTTTATAGCAGCTTTCAAATTTCTATGGCTGCTTAGTCTCACTGATTGGGTAGAACACTGGGGACTTTTTCTTTTTTCTGAGGTGGAAGGAATAAAGGAATTGAGTAGCCCATGGAAATTATCTTTAGCACTCAACAATCTGAAGTTATGCTGTGCAAGGCTTGAGGATGCAAAGACATGCAGCCCCAAGTGCCTCCAAAGTGCATCAGTTGGGCAACTGTTCAGGAGCACTGGTAAGCTTTCTCCATAAAAGTATAATGAAAGCCCTGGCTATGTGGTTCACTTCTATCTCTAGGGCATCATCTGTTAGAATTACCTCCCCTTCTACCACAGGAAGCTCTATCATCTAGGAAATGGTGGTAAGAACTGTATAATTTATGGAACCACATCTTGTTCCCTGATCTCAGATTCCTAGAGAAGGATCTTTTTGGGGTAGAGAAGAAGCCGGATTACACTGCAGAGAGTCTTACCATCCTGTTGACACCTGGTAAGAGTATTTTTAACCTTATGCCTAAAAAAAGTTGAACCACTGTAGTGGATATTCAGAAAGAATGACTTGAAACCTTCCACAAAATCACAAAGATGAACCCGGGCATGGTGGCTTATGGTAATGTTTGTGCCTGCTGCTCCTGCCATGCCATCAGCTGCATTGGAAAGCAATCACATGGTCACATTTGAGGTGAACTGTAGGGTAGAAAGTTGTGAGTCTACCGTTTTCTGGATATCCACAAGTAAGTCAATACAGTCATGACTGCTGAATCCTACACAAATGCACTCTACAAGCACCTGCATGAGTGCATGGATCGTGCTATCCCCAATAAAACCAAGACGGTATCCTCCAAAAAAGGAAAATGATCTGGTGGTCCCCTGCCATTAACAAATGTTACAACAGAAGGAAGAAACTGTTTCAAAAGAAAGTAAAAACCCAGGTATGGAGGAACTCACTGATGAGCCTCAGTAAGAAACTAAGATCTCTCAAAAAATCCTCCAAAGCTAATTTTGAAAGAAAAATTGCCAGGGATTCCAAAGAGAACCACAAGGCATTCTCTAACTATATCAAGAATCTCCATGGCAACACCCAGATCTGCACCAAGCTACAACAGAACGGCACAAAATATACAGAGCCAAATGACATTGCCAACATATTGGCAGATAGGTTTAGTGCAAACTTTACTCCCCCTCACCCCCAAAGGGCCTATAACTATTCCAGATGGTTGTAGAGCCCCAGCAATCACAAACACACAGGTAAAAATGGCCTCTCTAAAGCCAAAAACACAGCATCCATGGGACTGGACAACATCCCAGGCTGCATCTTACACAAACTCCAAAATGAACTATCCCCCCACCTAAAATCCATGTTCAACCACAGCCTCGCCACAGGCTATGTGCCCACAGAATGGTGCACATCTACGGTTATCCTATTCCACAAAGGAGGAACCCACCACAGACCCCAGGAACTATAGACCTATTAGCCTGACAAGCCTGGTCTGCAAGGCCATGGAACGTATTATCATGGATCTCATAAACAAAGATATAGGTAACCTCCAAACTCTGGATGCTACCCAATTCGGATTTGTAAAAGGTAGGTCATGTCTTCTAAACCTGGTAATTTCTTTGAAACAGTTACTAAGGCCATAGAAGAGGGCAAGGTGGTCCACACAGCCTACCTGGACCTCGCTAAAGCCTTTGACACTATTTTTCATTCAGAAATCATTGATAAACTCACCAGCCTTAGCATAAACCCTTACATCATGAGATAGGTGGCCAACTGGCTCATGGACAGAACCCACATGGTAAGAGTTGCTGATTCCAGATCCGACTCTAAACCAGTGACATGTGGAGTACCCCAGGGTTCAGTCTTGGGACCCCTCCTGTTCGGTATATACTTCTCTGAAGTGCAAGCAAACACCAAGTGTCTATGGCTAACCAAGTTCACAGATGACTGCAAACTGGGTGCCATTATTGATTCTCTGCTGACGTAGACATCTTGCAAAAGGGCCTCACCGAAACTGACATCTGGTGTCAAAATCATGACTTCAAACTAAATGCCAAAAAAGTGCATTGTTATGCCCTTTGGAAAACACACGGTACCCATGAATAACCAAATAGGGGAAAGTACACCTAACATAGAAAGTGAGATAAGAGACCTTGAGACCCAAGTGGAAAGTAACCTCTCCTTTGATAACCACATTGCCACAGTTGTCAGAAAATCTTTCAAAGTGGCCCACTTAATCACAAAAGGGTTTACATCTAGAAATAAAGAAGTCATCGTTCCCCTCTACTCATCACTTATCAGACCCATCATTGAATACAATGCCCCATTTGGTATGTACCTCACAAGACACCTACAGCAACTTGAGAGGCCCCAAAAGTACCTCACCAAGAGGCTCGCTGGCCTCACACAATTGCCCTATACCGACCATCTCAAGAAACTCAAACTCTACTCGGTCGCATACCACTTACTCCAAGGAGACCTCTGTCTGATATACAAAGCTATGTCAATCCCGGAATTGTTGGACATGCTCCACTTGAAGTAATCCCAATCTCCCCAAGCTACACGCTCTAGGGACTTAAACCTCACCACAACAATAAATAAGACACGTTGGAGGGATAGATTTGTGTCTCAGAGACTTCCCATGCTCTGGAACAAAATTCCCATCCATGTCAAGCAGAGCTCATCATTAGCACTATTCAAGAGAAACCTTGATAAGTGGATGGGTGATAGGAAGTTCACCCCTGGGATTATGTCTGGGGTACTGCTCAATATAGGGGCAGGAACTTAACAATACATGGGTGATGAAAGCCAATACACTGTTGGCTAGGCTTGCTTTGGCCCTCTGGCTGATAGCCTAGTACCTACCTATGGACCTATGAACCTATAATACCCCTGAGAGAACTTGATTTCATTAGTCAAGTCTCTCTGGAATCTGGTTAGGTGAGCCAAATAATTCAACTATCTGAGGGCAAAAGTCACTGAAACATATGTGTGCTTCCCAATTTTATTTGTCACCCTAGACTATCTGTTGGGAGGTTTACTTATGAACTCTCTTCTGACAGTTCTTTATCAGTGGCTGCTGCTAGCACTATAGCATCAATTGGTGGATCCTTGTTCCAGTGTTTCCTATCTTTAAGAGCAGCTAAGATGAGATCTGCCTTTTTTGGGATGGGTTCCACCACATCAAGGTATTTCCCTGCTTGTTGAGCCATAAGGCCGATCATCAGGTGTTGACAAAGGTGCTTCACTTCCTGTCAGATCCAATAACACCGGACCTGAAGAGCAGATCGGTACAGATTCAGGAAGTGGAGGGGTATGATGGCCAATACACAGTACTTTCCCCAGGGGATGCAGAAAAGACAAGGAACATTCCACCACAGTGAAATAAACATAAAACTTTAATGGATAAAAACAACTTATATCCTCAGAACCAGGACAAGCGTTTCGGCAATATGCCTTCTTCAGATCCTGAATTAACTAGTCCTGAGCATCTTGTTTTTAAAAAGACAGACATCCAATCACAATCCCAACATTTGAGTCAGATGACACATTAAAATAAAATGCAAATTGGCATAATTTGCCAACTACTAAGATTAACCAATCAATCTATATAGGCATAAAAACTTGACTTTACGGCCAATTAAATAATTTCTTTAGTCTCTTCCTCAATATTTTCTCCAATACAGAAGAATGAACTCAAACCAGGTCTTTCAACCATATTTTTGTCTTCCTGTTCATAAAAATTCCATTTGTTTAATAAATCAGTGATACTAGAACTAAAGTCACTATATAATGACATGCATTTCAGTTAATATCCTTCAGAAAATACATGGTATCGCAAATCCTGTTATTCTAGCAACTTTTTAACTGTATCAGAAGAACATTTAAAATTTTTCCTTATTTTTAGGCCTCTTTCCCCATTATGTCAGGCTTTGCCCCCCCCCCTCCATATTTGTGACATTGTCCAGATTTTGGGTTGTAAGAGGTTGAGAGTTGTGGTATGATCCAGCACCACACTCCCTCAGCAAGAGCTACTAAAAAAAAATAAAAAATTCAAGACCTTCACTGTAATAAGCCGATCAATACATTGTAAGCGATCGGCTTATTACAGTTCTATGTACAGCCCACTGCTCTTAGTTGCAGTGGCTGATGCAAACTTTAAAGTTTCGGTAAATGGAAAAAAAAAAAGAGAGAATGGTGCACTTTCGTGCAGACTAAATAAATGGCCAGATGGATGCCCCCCTCCCCCATCTCTCATACACACAGACACACGCAGACATTCTGCTTCCAGACACACACCATTCATTTTCTCAACCATTGGCAACTCTGTCATTCATATACACTCACAGACACAGTCTGTTCAGCATTCACACACAGACATTCTGCTTTTCACACACGCACTGTTCAGTATCCCAAACATCGCCTAGTCTCTCTCATACACACGCATGCAAACCCTATTCTGCATTCACACAGGCACACATACTGCTTTCACACAAGCACTTGCATTCTTTCTCTCCTGCATTACTCTCTCTCATTCGCACATACACAGCATGTTATGCATTCACACAGACACAAACATTGTTTTCTCGCACGCACTGTTCATGCTCTCATGCATCGCTCTCTGCAATACACACACTCAGACATTCATCGCTGTCTCATACACAAACACATGCTTACACAGTCTCTTCTGCATTCACGCACACATAGACATTCTGCCTTCACACATGCATTCACGAACCCACATGCAAACAGGAGAAACACACTCATACACATACATACACACAGCAAAACACTACCTGAAAAATCACTCGAGACTACAACTTTTTGATAGTTATGAAACTATTGGCAGCACCACACTCCCTCAGCAAGAGCTACTAAAAAAAAAAAAAAAAAAAAAATTCAAGACCTTTACTGTAATAAGCCGATCAATACATTGTAAGCAATCGGCTTATTACAGTTCTATGTACAGCCCACTGCTCTTAGTTGCAGTGGCTGATGCAAACTTTAAAGTTTCGGTAACTGGAAAAAAAAGAGAGAGAATGGTGCACTTTCGTGCAGACTAAATAAATGGCCAGATGGATGCCCCCCCCCCCCCATCTCTCATACACACAGACACACGCAGACATTCGGCTTCCAGACACACACCATTCATTTTCTCAACCATTGGCAACTCTGTCGTTCATATACACTCACAGACACAGTCTGTTCAGCATTCACACACAGACATTCTGCTTTTCACACACGCACTGTTCAGTATCCCAAACATCGCCTAGTCTCTCTCATACACACGCATGCAAACCCTATTGTGCATTCACACAGGCACACATACTGCTTTCACACAAGCACTTGCGTTCTTTCTCTCCTGCATTACTCTCTCTCATTCACACATACACAGCATGTTATGCATTCACACAGACACAAACATTGTTTTCTCGCACGCACTGTTCATGCTCTCATGCATCGCTCTCTGCAATACACACACTCAGACATTCATCGCTGTCTCATACACAAACACATGCTTACACAGTCTCTTCTGTATTCATGCACACATAGACATTCTGCCTTCACGCATGCATTCACGAACCCATATGCAAACAGGAGAAACACTCATACACATACATACACAGAGCAAAACACCACCTGAAAAATCACTCGACTCTACAACTTTTTGATAGTTACAAAACTATTGGCAGCACAACACACTCTCAGCAAGGGACCACAAAAAAAAAAAAAAGAAAGAAAAAAGGAACTTCAGTGTAATAAGCCGATCGATACATTGTAAGCGATCGGCTTATTACATTTAGATCTAGACGGCACAGCTAAATGGCTGAAAAAAATTTGTGAAGGAAAAAATAGTGGATGCTCCTTCCTTCCGGCACACTACACAGATGCATGGCATAACTACTGCCAGTACCCCACCTCCACAGTTAGAGCCCGGGAAAAATAAAAAGGACTTGAGTGTAATAAGCCGATCGATACATTGTAAGTGATCGGCTTATTACAGTTAGATCTATACCGTGCAGCTAAATGGATGAAACAAGCAGTGAAAGGATAAAAAAAAAAAAAGCAATGGACTGAAAGAACCTACGGTAAAACAAAACCAGGAAAATACTGTGAGCCTTGCAGCACAGACCCACAACAAGGCATAACAATTAGTTTCGGCAGAAATTTGTATGTAGCGAACTTACCCATACAGTTAGCAAGTAATGTATTTCTCTATGGACTTTGCCTGCAGATTAGCTGGAGGAAACTCTTGATCCAATACTGCTTTTACTCCGGAATGAAACAGTGGATGAAAATAGAGTTGCACAACAAAGTAATGCAGACCTTTATAATTAGCTGATAAACGGGCCATCCTAGTTAATGTCGACGTCACAGTGTGGGTGGATCAGCAGGAGAGGGAACTACTGATTTGACTGTGTCGAAGGTACGTCATGACTGGGGAGACCTATTCCAACTCAAAGGATGCGATACTAAAGATTGGGGGATGGGTTTCCTGCACTACGCTAGGGAAAGTGAGATATTTAGAACTAAGTAACTTCTTGTTGCATTCTGGTAACCACAAACGGCTTTGATGAGTTTACAGGGATAAAGAAACACTTGCAGTTGAGTCGTATAGTGCTCGAGCCCGGAGTTTTCCTTTAAGAAAGAGTATGCCTTTGACCATTGTGCTACATGTAATACCATGAATATAGTTTGTCTAGCAGCTTGTATTAAACGTTTCACTTTTTATGTTGGCAAGTGTACCTGCAAGCTCAAAGATCACATTACAGAACATAGATCAGAGATGTGTAGAAATGTTTTATCTAGTGTATCAGCAAAGCATGTTGCTGAATGTGCTTTTGATCATCTTTTCCAGTTTAAGGTTATGGATACGATTCATAAAAGTATCAGAGGGCTGACACTAAGAATTTGTTACAGACTAAAGAATATAAGTGGCTTTTAAGGCTGCAAGCAAATTCAAAACCAGATATTAATACTGCAGTTAGTATTAAACCTATTGTCATGAAAAAACAAATGCAATATAGGTGATTGTTGGTTTAGCAAAATAGGTTTTATAAAATTATTTGCTGTGGACAAATATCTGTTTGATTTTAGTTTTGATTATTTTAATTAGTTAATTGTCTGACGATATCTTTCTTTTAGTTGGAGACTGTGTCACATGATTTTTATTTCAATGTTTTATAATGCAAGTTGATTGTATTCGTTTTACTTTTGCACTGAAGAAGGTTACCCACAAGCTTTGCATTTTAATTAAACAATAAATATTTGGCTTGGTGTTTCTGGAGTCTAAGTTTTGATCTTTGTCCTACCTGCTTTGCCAGGGATGGTCTGTACCTTTCACCTCACAGCTTTAGCTTACTGGCCAAGACCTTCTCTACTTGCATACTTCTTTTTTAGGCATTGTAAATTTGAGATTCTATTTCACAACAGGTAGTTGAATTCATTTTCCAGTACTGACACAGCAGTGCAGTATAAGGGGCTGCTGCACTCCTGTGTGTGTTGGGCTTTGGCTAGACATTAAACCAAGGCCCTATCTGCCTGAGATGGTGATAGCTCAAGGTGATGTAAAAGATCCTATGGCAATTATCAAAGAAAAGTAGGGGTCCTTTATTTACATCCTATTTACATAACACATTATTTACAAATTTACAGTTTTATAAAAAATATACATATTTACAAAATTACACAACTATTTACATAATTATCTCCTTATACATTCTATTTTTTTCATTTTTATACATTTTTCT
Source organism: Protopterus annectens (assembly GCF_019279795.1). Lineage (NCBI taxonomy): Eukaryota > Metazoa > Chordata > Ceratodontiformes > Protopteridae > Protopterus > Protopterus annectens. Next base: position 1,526,203,545 of record NC_056746.1, on the reverse strand, counting down.
TTAAACTAGACCCCCACTCTTTTACCATAACCACTATCTGATTTTTCTTAATATTGTTGATAAAATGCACTTTGTTCAATATAATTTCATTTAATCTCTCACTCCAAATTACCCATACTACATAAAACAACCTTTTATCCATTATTTTTTAAATTCTTTGGTTCAATTCTTATAATATCCATATTTAAACATATCAATATTTATACTGCTACTAACTTTTAACTCTCAAAAAAACTTTTCCTCGTATATTTTTCCCATAATTTCTGCAATCATTTACATTTCAGAAAAAAAGTGTTCTATGGTTTTTTCTTCACTACAATGCAAACATATTCTCTCTCTTCTCTTTTTATATGGCATATTTGCTTTCACTAGTAATTTCTTTATTCCCAGTCTCCAAAGAAAATCTTGACACTTGACTATTACCACACCACTTAATTCTTTCTTTTACAGCTTTAATCTTTTCTTCTGGTAAATTTTCCTATGTGTTAACACAATAATATTGTACCGCTATATTTTTATACCATGTCGTCTGATCTTCTATCATATCAGTCTTTTTTTCCACATTTTTGTAGATAATTTTCTATTTCATTAATATATTTTTTCTCTTATTTTTTATTTCCCAAAATTGTTCACACTTACACAAACCGTCTTACTACTAATTTCTCATTTTTCTCACTTGTACATTTCAGCACTTTGTATAAATTTAATGATGCTGCAAATATCACTGGATGTAATAACCCCATTCCCCCTTCATCTTTATTCATATATAACACTCCTCTCTTTACTAGATTTAATCTAGAACCGCAAATAAACATGAAAATAATTTCTAATAATTGTTTATGTATTCTCAGAATTATAAAAGCACTTGATAAATACACTATCTTTCCAATTAATGCTGAATTTATTGAATTAGCATTTTTTATAAGATTGCCTGTATATTTTCCATAAACACATTTCTTTTAATCCCTTTAAAAGGTTTTCCCATTGTGTTCCATGTACTATTTTATCACCAAAATGTATTCCCACTACTGAAATTTCTTTCACTGTAAACTGTATTCCTCCTTTTTCCTATCTCCCAAACCTTTACTTTAATCCTTATTTAATGTCATACCTATTTCTTTTAAACAATCTGCTACATAAAATATGGCTTCTTTCATCCATAGACTATTCTCAGTTATTATAACATCATCATCTGTATGTCATCAAAACTGGAATGTCTACACCTATTTGCATTACATACTTTACATTTTTATCTTTACAAATTCACATTACGTATTACCTTATTCATAACTAAAGCAAATAGTATACCACTCATAGGACAACCTTGTCTTATCCCATTACTCATCCCTATTTCTTTACTTAACCAGCTATTTAATGGAATTCTTATTTTATTACTACTGTCTTACAAACTTTCTTAATGTTACCCCTAAAATTATATGCCTCCATTAATTCCCATAACGTCTTATGCTCTAATGAATCAAAAGTTTTAATAATATCGCCTACCATAAGTTTTACATCATCTCTTCTATTTAAAATGTCTTACATAATTTCTCTTACTATCATTAGCAATTCTTGACATTCCTTTCTTTTCATATTATATAAATTTTGTTCCATTTTATTTTCCATCTTATGTTCCAATCTTTTTTTGGATTATCTTCATAAATATCTTACATTCTTTATTTTTTAATAATAAAACGTAATTGCCGCTTTCCTCCCAAAGTGTCCTGTGGCAAACAAAAGCACCAAAATCGCAAAGAACATCCAAACAGGACACACCACGAGAACTCTGGTATTTTCTCAAATATCCTTTATTCCAATACGAAAAGAAGAATGAGCGCTTTCGCGTGCTTCTTGCACGCTTCTTCAGATACAAATTACACAATCCAACCTAGTTCCTTATACACTACTGTTGCTACTAATCATCATTAACCAACCAAACAATCAATCAATCCAATCTCAGTTGATAAGTATATTATGTAAAGGAACTTCAGAGTGGACTTAGAGTTCTACACTAACGTTAACCTCAAACATTAGTTCCTCATATACTTGCTGCCACATTGCTCATTCATGTGCAAATTCATTTTCTTACAGAAACGAACATCTTACAGAACATTATTTCAGATATAAACCATACAAAGCATATAAATCATTATAAAGCATGGCAACAGCATCATAAATACCTCATGCTCTACTAATTCAGCAATAAAATCACATCTTAAAAACAAAACAAAAATGTATGTGCACAAACGCTGTTCATACGAACCATCTTATAGGCGTAGCTCATATCAGTAATGTTTACAACCACTCAATATATATAGCTACGATGAATAAAACTATGTGTTAAAAATCTTAAAATATTATAAATACATGTACATTAAACACATCTACTAAATCAAAGGAATCATTCTATGTTCCGCTTGGATAACATCAACTTTACCTACAAGTTAGTGCTTGTTATATATCAGTCCAATCACATAAATAATTCTATTGAGAGACGATTGAACAGACAGGCCGCCTATCTTATGCATCTCCCCCAGTGTTTGAATGAACGTCTAACCTACCCTGCATATATACTACTCTGTTATCGCTATTCCTCATAGATAGCTGAAGCTAGCTGAAACACCAAGCAGTCGTTCGCACTTGCTAGTGCCAAGTCATAACACACAAATCTCGATGGGCTCTCTAATATTGACTAAAAATAAAACCAAACATCCCTCATTGTTGTTGTAAATACCCTTTTGTCATCGATATTACTGTTTCCGTTCAGTAAACGGCTCAAATGTCTGTAGTGACTGAGCCTTCTACAGTGAACCGCTCGCTTGGGACTACTCCTGCTTAATCTAGCAGTGTCACTCATGGTTGTTATTTCTCCGATATTGGAACACAGAATTCTATAGGTCATACTAGAAGATTAAATAGCATGCTTCTGCATCTTATGGATGAACACCATATATACAAAGCGAAGCTTTTACCCATAGGCATAAACATCCACATTAAATTAAATTGGAATGGAACCCAGTGATTTTAACTCCAATAATATACAGTTGTGTTGTCAAAATATTTAATACATGTCACATTACCCTCATTCCTGTTGTTAACCTAACTAGAAGTATGGTTACCAGAAGAATGACTAATCACACTGTTGGATTTTAGTGAACTTAATAAAAAGATGTATATACTTAAGTGACATTACCTTCAGAGCTACATTAGTTCTAACATGAATTTATGTTGGCTGTCATTGTCTAATCTTCATGAGTGTCTCCATATGGTGACATCTATGTAACCTTCTGCAACTCAACCATCTCTCATTTCGTCCATTCTACTACATGTATAATTCAACAGTTAACATAAGCGCATAGATAAAACTATACGTGTGTCTAAGATATTAAAATATTAATCCATTCATTCATTCTATAAAGGGTTTGACAGTGACATAATTATTTATTCCTGGTTCTCTATGCGCCCCTGCTCTGAAAATCTGAAGTTCCTTTACAGAATAATATACTTATCAACTGAGATTGGATTGATTGATTGTTTGATTGGTTAATGATGATTAGTAGCAAAAGTAGTATATAAGGAACTAGGTTGGATTGTGTAATTTGTATCTGAAGAAGCACGCGAAAGCGCTCATTCTTCTTTTCGTATTGGAATAAAGGATATTTGAGAAAATACCAGAGTTCTCGTGGTGTGTCCTGTTTGGATGTTCTTTGCGATTCTTTATTTTTTAATATTATTGGTATCCAATTTTTATCTTCCTTTTCACCTTTTTCCATATGAATTTTAATATTCCATTAGACAGCTCCTTATAAAAAAACCCCTTCATTTAAACGTTCATTCAAAACACAACAAATATTCTTTCTGCCTTTCCATTACATGTATACACATTTCATATCCTATCTAGGCCTGCTACTGAATCTAAATGTACCTGTCTAAACACTTTAACTCATACATAATAATCTCTTTTTCAGTTTTCTTTTTTACCTGATTTGACATTTACTACTTTGCTTATTTTATTACTTTTTCTTTAAACATTTTTTTCCATACAATGAAAAAGAAGTTATGTACTCACCATAACATTCCATGTTTGTTGTCCAGTATCTCACCTTCATTCTTGCTGGTTGGGTTCGGAGCCAAACTCTGCTCTGATTGGACCGTACACTAAAGCTCAAGAGCTTCTACTGGCTTGAGGCCATAACCTATCCCATGGTGCTTAGCAGCTGTACCCCAGATCTCATTTGAGGAAGAACACTCCCTATGATACGTCTAATATCCAGAAAGAGAAATTATATGAAATATATTGGTCATAAAGGTAAAAGGAAGGCAAGATGGGAATCAGACCATGTTTGCCAATTTGGAAAATTCCTCTAGATCCTCCAGGAGGGGGATGGTTGGGTGGGATGCAAGAATGAAGGCGAGATACTGGACAACAAACATGGAATGTTATGGTGAGCACATAACTTCTTTATGTTATGTTGTCCCATCTTTGCCTTCATTCTTGCTGGTTGGGACAGAGTCCCCAGCACCTTCTCTCTTGGGTGGCTCAAGGGAATAAACTCTTCAGGACAGTGGAACCAAAGGATGCCCTGTTCTGGGAGGCCACATCTACTTTGTAATGAGAGATGAAGATCTGAGGATAAACCCATGTAGGAGCAGCACAAATTGAATCCAATGGAAGTCTGGATTGAAAGGCAATGGAAGTAGACACTGCTCTAGTTGAATGTCCTTTCACTTTCTCTGGCGGGTCTTTATCATGAGAGTGATGAGCATATTTGATAGTCCCAGTAAGCCATTTGGACAAAGTAACTTTTGAGACTACCTGGCCTTTTTTTGTTTCTGAATAGGTCACAAACAACTGATCTGACTTTCTGAACTCCTTCGTCCTGTGTAAATAAAAATGCAGTTGTCTATGTACATCTAATTGGTGAAGCTTATATTCTACCTTGTTGCTATAACTAGGAAAGAACACAGGCAATTCTACAGATTAGTTTAAATTTGTTTCAGAACAGACTTTTGGTAAGGAGGAGGGATTTATTCTGAGGGAAACTCAATCATTGTGGAAGATCAAATAGGGAGGACGGATGGATAATGCTGCAACTCTGAAACCCTCTTAGCTGAGGTAACTGCTGTCAGAAGGAGAGTTTTCCAGGATAAAAATTTTAAAGAGCAAGAGGATGCTGGTTTGAAAGGGGGAAAAAATCAACGCCGATAATACTAAATTCAGATCCCATGGTGGAGGAGGCTTTCTTACAGGAGGTCTTAAGAGAACGGTGCCTCTGAGGAAGGCGTTGCATAACTTGTGGAACATTACATTGGATCCGAGTTTCCCCACATGATAACTGGATACAACAGCTAGTTGAACTTGAATAGTGGCAGCCGCTGCTCCTTGATTAAAAATTTCTGTCAGGAATTCTAAATTTCAGGTATAGAAGCTGTAAAGGGATCTATGAGTTTCTTGTCTGCCCAACAGGAGAACCTCTTCCATTTGCTCACATAAACTTTCTTAGTTGTCTTTTTGTGCGAAGATACCAAAATGTGGTGTACTGCCAGGGATAATTCTGGAAGTTAGCTAGCTAAAACTGGAAGTGGAGAAACAAGTTGTCAGCTTGAGGCTCTGAAGGGCAGGATGAAGCATTCCTGACTGATGTGTCAAAAGATCAGGCACTGGGTCCAGAATCCATGGGTCCTCCTGAAGGTGGGACCAAAGAAAAAGGAACCAGATCTGACGAGGCCAGTATGGAGCAATGAGAATTAACCTGTGATTCAATGACTTGGTTTTCTGAATAACTTTTGGAATCAAAGGAAACAGGGGAAAGGCATAAAGAAGTTCCTGGGGACAATCGTGGATGATTGCATCCCTCGGTGACTCTCCCGGAGGGGAAATGAGGGCAAAGTAGTTGCTACATTTGGCACTGAAGGGAGTGGCAAAAAGGATGAAGCAAGTTTGGCCCCATTTGTGAAAAATTCGATTCGCAACTTCCTGATTCAGGGACCACTCATGAGGCATGAAAATCGATCTACTTAGCCTGTCTGCTATGATGTTGGATTTTCCCGGGATGTGCATTGCCATCAGAAAACGTTGAGAAGATATCGCCCATTTCCAAACTCTCTGGGCCTCTCGACATAGGGGGAAGGATCTGGTTCCCCCGTTTGTTGATGTACCATACCACCAACATATTGTCTGTCTGAATTGCAATGGTCTCCATGGGAAGAGAGTTCTGAAATGCTTGCAATGCCAGAAGCACCGCCCTCATCTCTAGGAAACTGATGTGCAAATGGTACTTGTGGCCTTTCCAAACCCCTTGGACAGTCTGTCCCAGATAATACCCCCCCCCCATCTGGGATGAGTCTGTGGTTACTGTAGGGACAGGATGGGGAAGTACAAACGGTCTGCCCATTGCTACCTGGGTGGACTGGATCTACCAATGCAGATTCCTCTTGCAGGAGTTTGTAATGAGAATCTCATGAGACATGGGTAACTCTTGTATGGACCATTGAGCAAAGAGAAGCCACTGTAATATTCGCATGTGAAGTCGTGCCAGGGGAACGACGGTGGCCACTGCCATAGAGCCTAGGACCTTGAGGACAAATCTTGCCTGTACTTTTTTCTTGTTGAGCAAGATAAGCACTTGACTGCATAACATTTGAATCCTTTCTTGAGGCAGTTTTGCCAACATGTTATTTGTGTTTAAATCTGCACCTATAAAGGCAATACTCTGTGATGGCAACAAGGCAGATTTTTCTGCATTTATAGTAATGCCTAGTTTTGAGAATAGATGGATGGTGTAGTCCTTGGCTTTGATTAGTAGCTGCTTGGTGGTGGCAGTTAGGAGCCAGTCATTTAAGTATGGAAACACCTGGAATCCTTGACATCTCAGATGAGCCGTGACTACTGCCATGCATTTGATAAACATTCTGGGGGCTGTGGTGAGTCCAAAGAGCAGAGCTCTGAACTGGTAATGATTGGCTCCCAGCCAGAAGCATAGAAATCTTCTGGAGCGCCTAGAGCCAGAAGTGTAGAAATCTTCTGGAGCTCCTATCTATCTTTATGTGGTATTACACGTCCTGAAGATCTAACGAGCACATCCAATTGTCTTGTCCCAGAAAGGGGAGTATAGACTGCAGTGTTACCATCCGGAACTTTGGCTTCTTCACTGACTTGTTTAATCTGATGAGATCCAATATGGGTCCCCGGTCCCATCTTTTTTGGAACTAAAAAGAACCTTGAGTAAATTCCAGATCCTAGCTGGTCTGCGGGGACTTCATGGATGACTTTTTTCTAGCAACGTTTGAATTTCTAATGTTGCTTGATCCCTCTGACCGAGTGGAATGTCTGGGATAAACTTAGACGGACGAGGTGAACAGTGAAAAGGAATGTTGTAACCCCTGGATATAACGGACTGTACCTATTTGTCTAGAGTCAAATTCAGCCAGGCTTCTGGGTACAGTGCTAGCCTCCCCCCGACAGTCTCCAGAGGGAGACAGTCAGGCTGCCTTTCAGGAGCACTGGAAGGGCCGACCAGAGAAAGTACCTCTGTCGCCCTGGTTTGGCGGACCCCCTCTGCCATGTGGACAGCGTCTTCCATTATTTCCCCCTCTGCCCCTGGGGGAAGGATCACCACAAGCATCAGATAAGGCTCCTTTGGATGTTCGGAACCACATCTTTCCACTTTTCTGACCTTTAGAGTAGGGTCTGGTAGGGGCGGAAAAATAGACTCTGACGGCAGACAGAGTCTTACCATCTTGTTGGCTCCTGGCGAGTGTCTCTTTCACTTTTGGCCCGAACAAGGATGAGCCATCAAAGGGGGTGTCAATGAAGGCAGATCTGAAGGGTTCAGCAAACTCGCAAAGGTGCATCCAGGAAGGTCTCCAAAGAGCTATTCTGTGCCTGCTGCCCTGCTTGCTCCATTGGATGCATAGGAAATGAGGTGCATGGAGGAGTTAATGATGGTTGTTAAGGTTGCAAGCTGAGAAAATCTCCGATAAATCCTGGGCTGTAGCACCTTGTAGGGTATCTCCCAACTCTTTTAGGAGATCCCTCTGAAGTTGGGTGAAATGTGATAAATAATTCAGCAACCACAAGGTAAAGGCCACTGAAGAGAAAGTACGCTTTCCGTACCTGTCCATCATGTGAGACTCATTCAGTGGATGGACAGATGCAGAAGTTTCAGCTAACTCCTTCTTTGTGGCCACAGCCACCATCATCGCATCTACTGGAACTCCCTTAGTTAGATACCGTCTGTCCTCTGGGGCTGTAATAAATGTATTTGGCCTCCACGGAATGGGATCCACTGATTCTGGAGAGTCCCACACCTTCCGACTCACTACACCCAGGAGAGGGTCAAAAGGAGGAGACAACCAAGAGATGGAGGGGCAAGTGCCAAATGCCCCCAGGTATACTGACTCATCTTCAGAAGGGGAAAGGGACTTCCAGCCGCCCCACTGCTTAAGGATCTCCAGGATGTCTGAAAAAGAGACATCCTCAGAGAGCAACCACGGGGACCCTTCTAAATCCTCCAAGTCAGTATCAGAAGTGACAGACTCAGAGGAGTCCACATGCTTCCTCTTACACTGTCTCTTCTGAGGGACCTCCTCGGGGGGGATGTTCCGGGAAGGTATTGGAAGAGGAAGTCTGACCCATTGGGGATTCCTGGGGCACTGATTCTTTATTCTGGGAGTGATGGAAGGATGATGAAGAGGTGGACACCGGCCCTTTTTGGGGAAAAGAGACTGGAGCCAAAGGTGGGGCAGACTCAGGGGAGAGCATACTCTGCATCACCTCAAAGGCACAGCAATCCTTGGCCGACAGACTCCATCCCAAGGGGCTGGGAGATCTCTCCGGCACCAAGGAGGGTGGCTCCAAGGTGGATGTGGGAGCTGAACTTACTAGAGACGAAGCGCCAAGTGGGTTGGTCGGTTCTGACATGGGTCTGACTCGAATCTCCCCCCAGAGCCAGCCGACCAGGAAGTGTCGACCCCCAGATCCCTCGATGGAGGACAACATCGACGAGATCAGATCAGACGTCGGAGCCAAGACATCAGGAGTGATTGCTGGCTCCGCCAGTTCCAGCACCAAGACTTCCATACTCTCTGGCTCTGAACTCGTCCGAGTCAGAGGAAGAATCGACATTATGAGGTACAGTTGGCAGCTCCACGATCTGATGGGCTGGGCTCAAGAGAATTTCTGCTAGGGCCCGGGTCCGGAGCAACCTCTTCACAACCCGCTCCATATCATCGTCTGATAATCTGGAGGATCAAGAGGAATAGCTTGATGATTTGTGGCTACCTGCCACAAATTGCAACAAAGGATATTGCGGCATGAACAGGTTCCAAGGATGGTGACAGACTCCTTTTTTGGCTCTGTAACAGTTTGGAAGAGAAAGATGCAACTGAGGGAGGACCAGATTTGTCAGAACCGATAACTTTCGGATCCGAGGATGATGGATCTTTGAAACTGCTTGACGGCTCAGACACAGGAGCTGATGAAGCAGCCTTTTTAGACTTACCCTGTTTAGAGGTCTGATTACCTTCTTCAACTTTCAACAAGCCCCTTAAAATTAGCTTATTTTTCCTCTCCTGTAAAACCCTTGCACTGAAGCCATGACAAATGGAGCAGGAGTCTGGAGATGGACTGGTTCTAGACAGTATTAACCCATTCTTTAGACGTGTTTACCTGCAAAAGAAACTAACATAGTAAATTTTAACTACTATAAAGGGTAGATGGAAAAGGCTTTTTTTTAACAAGAAAAAATGGAAAGGATAGGGAGGAGGAAAAGTCTCTAAATTAAACAACAATCTCCCAACCAGAGGAGATGCCTCTAATTTAAACGGTGACTCCTTAAAGGAGGAAAGAAGGTGAAAGAATCCTCTAAAACAGATTCTTGAACTAGATAAGGGGAATAGAGAAAACAAGGCCCAAAAGGACAGCTGCAAGTAAAATATATCCAAGAATACTGCAAACACACAAAAAGGCACTATACTGTAACTGGGAAAGTGTATCTAAGAAGTAGTATTAAGTTTTAGGAAAGTTATCCAAAAAACAGAGTATAATACTAAATTTTACTAGCCTGAGATAGCGAAGACAGTCCCAAAGCTTCAAGCGGCAAATGAGATCTGGGGAACAGCCGCTAAGCACCATGGGATAGATTATAGCCTCAAGCCAGTAGACGCTCTTGAGCTTTAGTATACGGCCGAGTCAGAGCAGAGTTCAGCTCTGAACCCAACCAGCAAGAATGAAAGCGAGATGGGCCAACATAGCATCTACAGTTTCCATAATCTGTGTTTGTTTTCTTTCTACCACTTGTTTCTTCTTTTTCACTTCTCTATTACACTACCATCTTCTTTTACAATCCTAAGTATGATGGCACTTCTTCCTTTTTTCCTTGCAATAAATACCGTTGTTTATATAATACATTCTTAATCTTTTCATAATTTCTTTTATACAATTCTTTTTTCTAGATCAAACTAGTCTCTCATTCTTTTCTAAAATTTCAAAAGCATTTTCCTACATCTCTACACATCTTTTTCTGTTTTTGTTTTTCTCTGCCATTTTAAAAATCTTTTTTTATTTTATTTAATGTAATCCACCATTCTGACCAGTTAACATAAAATGCCTTCATAGTAACATGATCTCTCCATAACTGTACAACTTATTTTCCTTTTTCATTGATTCTTTTTATTCCCATTCCTATTTTCATATGTTCTTTAGTTTCATTTATCTCCATCTGTATTGCTAAATGTTCTATAAATCCTGTTACAACTGCTTCTTCCTTATGCTATACTTATTCCTTCAGATATTATAAAATAATCAATTTCAGATTTAAGAATACCTCTTCAATATGTCCAGAATTTTCTGTTACACATAACCAATTTACCACATTACTTCTGCCATTTTTCTTATGTCCTTTCCTCTTTTACCTTTTAAAACAGTTAAAATCACATTATAATATTCATATTCACTACTACATAATGTAACAATTGTTGAAATAAGTTCCCCCTTTCTTTTCAAATAACATAAGCATACAAAGCTATAATCCTACACATTTTCTTGCTATGTTATCTTAAATCAATAACAGTTAATCTTCCCATTCTTACTAGTGTTACATCTAGTATCCCCACTACTCTCCTATACAATACTATTCCTGAACAACGTTCATTTCCCAAATTCCATATTATATTTCCATCCAATATTTTATTTTGCAATTTTTTTCATTTAAGAATATTATGCCTTCTAGTACAATTATTTCTTGTCAAAGGAAAAAACTTCAAAGACCAATACACGCAAGGTTCAGTTAAGGCACATTTAATAACTTGCTGCAAGGAGACAAAAACATGCAAATACAAGGATTTGTCTAACTACTAACAGGAATTATGCTTATTCTTATACTGTTTTACAAGACATGGCCTTCTAAGGCTGACGTAATCAAACACAACTTTCAGTATTGTTCTACAGCAGATGTTACTCAGATTTTCTGCTGACATGACTAGATTTGTGAGAAACTTTTTGAGAAAAACAACCTGGCCTTGGTGGGCACTAATCCGTTTACAGGCTTCTACTGTACAGTGTTACATTTCAAGGCACTTTTCTAACTCAGATACAAGCAAATGCTGATTGCAGTTCATATTTTCAAGCAGGCTTTGTCCTAATTATCTATAGCTTCTACAGCTGTTATTTTCTCACAGCACAAGCGGAACTCCTTGTCTAAGTTTCATACAAGTAGTATTGTTCTATTCATTATTTTCCTAACATAAGCAGGAATCATCTGCTGCTCAGTAAATTTCCAAGGCACAAGCAAGATTTTAGCTAACAATACAAGGTCAGAAAGCATCTGCAGTTTGTACAGATCTATGCAGTATAAAATAGAATAAATGTGTTAAACCTTTTCAAGCTCTAAATGCACTAAGCATATTACTAATACACACATTAATACATATTTTTCTGACATTTCTACATCAAATTTATTACACCATTCTAAAATCCCTGTCCTTCTTACAATATTTTTAATACTGTTCACATTTACCAAAAGAATTCTTAAATTATTACTCTCTTTTCCTTAATTTAAAGGAAATCATCTACCCTTTCAATTTACCTTACCAATTACCCACTTCCTTTCTTTTTGATCATTTAAATGTGTTCCTTTAAACTTCCTTTTCCTATCTTTCACTCTTCTTCCAATAGAAGTCTTTTTTCCTTTCACAACTTTCCAGTTTTTTTCTTCATGACAGATTTCTGAATTTCCTCTCCAACCTCTTGTCCTTCAGTATTATTATCCTTTCTTTTTCTAAATTATCTCCAATTTCAATTTTCTTCTCTTTTTCATTTTGTTCTACATCATCCCCCTTTATTCACTATCATTATACTCTTTTTTTTACAGCCCATCCATAAACACCTAAATTGTTTACACTTATAACATTCAAGTTTACATTTCCTTGAATCATGTCCTGTTTTCACACATAGAGAGCATTTCCTTTAATCAAAATTATTCACAAGAGATCCTACTTTCCCACAAAAAACATGTTTTAGTTGTCCCCATATTTCACCACACCCCTATTACCATCAACATTTATAATACTTGGAATGTGCACATTTTTCCCCATTTTTAAAACACTGCAATCTCTTCCCCTAGTCCATAACACCCTGTTGTCATAAACCTTTGACATGTCCATCACTTCTTTACAAATGTTTTTTAAATGCCTTTTCAAAGTCTCTCTTTCTACTTCTGTTCAAAACTGAATAAGTATTTTTTCCATTTCTCAGAAAAAAAAATGTACAATATAACTGTTCCAAGGATTACCATTTGGTCTCTTTTCATACTCACATTAATTTTTTTCCATTCCATGAACAGTTTAAAAATAATGTCACAAAATGCCTGTTGCCTGGGTGACAGCAAATTCACTCCTGGTGTGGCACCCACGTCCCTCCTGGACAGAGAACGTCAGTATTAACTGCAACAGACACTAACCTCTGCAAACTTCACTCACCTAACCACCGAAAATTGGGAAAACTCAGAATAAATAAGGCTACGCTTGTAAGGACTCTAGGACCATTACCCTAGTAACCTTCTATGACTCTATGGATTTCTGACCCAAAGGTCATATTATAGTGTCCCATACCTCATAACGATTCAATTCATTATTCTTTTTACTTTGTATTCTCACCTATAAATTTCTTTTTCATAGTGTCATCATTTTTTTTTCTTTCTGCTCATAGTTGCGTCTGAGCATCTCTACATATGTTTTTTTTTTCTTCTATGTAAACATCCACTTTTAGGACTACCTCCTATTTTTTTCTGTATTTTTTTCCATTATTTCTCCCCATGAAATGTATCCTCCATTTTCTGGATTGCGTTAGTGTAACATCTCTTGCAATATATCATCCTGCAATCCTCCCAACTGGAGTGTTGTAACACATTCTTCTTTTGCCATCTCTGCCAACTCAAATTCTTTTGGAAAGCAACCTCCAAATCTTCAGTTACTCTACATACATCTTCCTGTGAGCTGGCTTTCACCTCTTCTCCTTACATCAGTCTCTCCTTGCTGTGCACCATCTTCCCAGCCACCAAGGCTGCAGTCGATCATAGGGGAAGTTCCCCGATGCCCTGGCCAAATCCCCCCCAAATCAATTGTTTGTCTTTCGGCTTTTTCCCGGTAAGGGGTCGCCACAGCGGAACTCTAGTCCGCTAATGATTGGCAGTAGATTTTTTTTACGAAACGTCGAGATGCCAGCTCGACGCCCAACCTTCAACGAAGGCACGCCCATTTACGCATGCATGTCTTTCGAACACTATTAGTATGAAGCAAAATTAGATCTTCCACACTAAAATATGAATTCAAAATTGCCTACCCTGACAAATAATCACAAGAGCTTCTTCAAGAATATTAGAAGCCCTAGAAATGTTGTTGTGTCTTTCAGCTTTTCCTGGTTAGGGGTCGCCACAGCAGAGTAGATTTTTGCATGCCGAGTTACTATGACATTGTACCAGATGAGTTTAGAACAAACTTCATCCAGCCATCTCAACCTAGCTTACACATGCTGAACCTCATTTTGGCCACCATCCCAAAAATCAGCCATAAACAAGTCTTAAAGGCACTTTTATTGGTGAATGGGCCTGACAATATGCACTGTCTTATTAACCCTCTCTTCAGTCTGCTCAACCTCAGCCTCTTGTCTGGGTTTGTGTTTTAGGCTTATACAACTGTGGTGGTCACCGCCCCCCCCCCCCGAGAAGGGAGGCCTCACCACTGATCCTTGTAACTACAGACCCATAAGCCTCACAAAACCTCATCTGTAATACAATGGAATGCATTGTTGACTTTATGAATGTAAACACTGACAACCCGAAGTCCTTGCCCTAAATCATTTTGGGTTTCTGAAGAGTAGCTTTTGTCTACTTAACCTGATCAACTTTTTGAAAAAATCAATGAGGCCTTGGATAAAGGCAAGCTGGCATGTACCACACAGCTTACCTCAACAAAACCAAAGCTTTTGTCACCACTTCTCATTCAGGCATCATAAATACATTTCTCAAACTCAATGTAAACCTTTATTTTACCTTAAGAATAGCAAGCAAGCTCACAGACAGAACCCAACATATTAAAACTGAGGGTACAGTCTCTTTGAAAAGGCTTATGATCAATGGTGTTCCCCACAGTGGAGTATTGAGGCGACTCTGACATTAAAATCCTCTGGCTGGCTAAGTTTGCTGTAGACTGTAAGCTTGGTGCCACCATCAGCTCATCTGTGAAATCTCAGATTTCTCAAGGACTAACATGCAGAAAAGTACAGTTGTGTACACTTACCATAAATGTAGATTTTCGAGTGCATTCACTGTTGCAGTCATTACATTTGGGGTAATCTGCTGGCAGGTTGCCCTCAGTCGGCCTGAATTCCAAAGTCTTGGGTCCTGCGTCGGTTGCTGTCTTCTCCTCCGTAACGTCAGGTCATCAGGGGTATAAAACATGCAGCCGACGCCATTTTCTTTAGTTTTTCTTGCCCCCGATGTCAGGTGCCCCCAAAAAGGTAGCAATATATATATAAAAAACTTTACCTTCATCTACAAGCAAATACACCACATAGGTTGTAAAAGATAGAGAAGGAAAGATAAACTGTAGAATGACAGGGGGATGGCGGGAGGGTAACCTGGACTGCAACAGTGAATACACTCGAACATCTACATTTATGGTAAGTGTACACAACTGTACTATGTTCTTCGTGTTTCACTGTTGCAGTCATTACATTTGGGTAGAATCCCAAAGATATGGTTGGGAGGCTGGAGCTAAACAGCATTAGGTGCGGCTATAAGGCCCCGCAGCACTGCAGTGGCAAAGCCTGCCCTGGACTTAAGAGTAGAGAGGCAAATGGTAATGCTTTGTAAAGGTGTGAACAGAACTCCAAGTAGCAGCCTCTAGAATGTCTTTGGTTGGTACTCCTCTGAGAAAGGCTGCCAAAGTAGCTGCAGCTCTGGTGGAATGAGACACAATGCCATTGGGCACAGGTTTACCATGGTGTAAGTAGCAGAAACGGATGCAGTGGCTTATCCACTTTGAAATTGTCTGCTTTGAGATAGCCTTTCCTTCTGACCCTGCAGCATATGACACTAGTAATTACTCAGTTTTTCTTAGAGCTTTTGTCCTGCTCAAGTAGAATCTTAGCTGTCCGTGTACATTCAAGGAATGCAGAATTCTCTCCCTTTTGTTCTGCGGATTTGCATAAAAAGTTGGCAGATGAATTGTTTGGTTAAGAGCCACACTGGAAACCACCTTAGGCATAAAAGTAGGATTTGTCCTCAGAGACACCCTGTCTGGGTAAAATATGATAAAAGGCTCTACAGCCATGAGGGCCTGTAGCTCTGAAACTCTTCTTGCTGAAGTACTTGCTAGTAGCAGAGCTGTCTTCCATGATAAGAACTTTATATCAGTGGTAGCGGCTGGTTCAAATGGAGGCAGGGTGAGCTTTTCCAACACATAATTGAGGCCCCATGCAGGTAATGGTGATATTCTAGGAGGCCTTAAGTTTTTGGCTCCTCTAAGATACTGCTTTAGTAAAGGATAAGAAAAGATTGGTGGCTCTGTATTGTAATGAGCCGAAATGGCAGAGGCATGGATTTTGATTGATGAGAAAGATAGGCCTTTGGTCAAGCATCTCAGTTAAGTATTGTAAAATCTGAGGAATATGTGGTTCTGCTGTATCAGTTCCTTGTGCTTGATTCCAAGCACAGAATCTCTTCCATTTGTCAGCATAAGATTTTCTAGTACTAGGCATTCTGGCTTCTAAAATGACATTCATCACAGCTTCATTGAGAGGTGTCGTTCATATGATTACCTGATTAGCCATGCTGCCAGGTTCAGAGTCTGTAGTTGATAGCGCAGGATCTGATTGTTTTGCTGGGACAGTAGTTGGGTCTTTGAGGCAAGGTCCAAGCTGGGTATTGAGACAGGTTCCTTAGGATTGGGTACCAGTATTGGTGGGGCCAGTCCGGGGCAATTAATATCTTTGGCTTCTCTTGTCCGACTTTTAGGAGGACCTTGGGTAGAAGAGGCAGAGGAGGAAAGGCGTAAACTGACAGGTTTTTCTACTGAAGGATAGGGCGTCCACTTTCCATGCTTGTCTGTGATAAGTCCTTGTGCAGAATCTTTTCAATAGATAATTTTGAGGTGAGACAAATAGATCTATGTCTGGGCTCCTCCATTTCTCTGTTATCATGCTGAATACTTGTGGATTTAGTTTCCATTTGTGAGGATCCATAAGGTTTCTGTTTAAGTCGTCTGCCAGAGTGCTCTGTTTTCCTGGCAGGAATTGAGCTTGAAGACTTATTTGGTAGGTCAAATCTGTGTCCCACAGTGCCATGGCTAATCTGCAAAGGGGGTATGAGTGTGTGCCCCTTTGCTTGTTTATATACCACATGACTGTGATGTTGTCTGTCTTTATCAGTAGTTGTCCTGGATGAAGTAAGTCCTTGAAGGCTGTTAGGGCATTTTGAACAGCTAGCATCTCTTTCTGGTTGATATGTAGATGCATTTGATTTGGTGCCCATATGCTCTGAATGCATCTTCCTGCCATGTGGGCCCCCCAGGCATAATCTGATGCATCTGTTAAGGTTTGGCTGGCAGGGGGTTGAATGAAGGGCCATCCCATGTTTTGGTGACAGGCCTTTGCCCACCATAGAAACTCCTGTTGCAGGCAGGGGATGAGAGGAATCATTGTTTCCAGACTGTGTGAATGTTGACTCCATAAACTTTTTAGGTAATATTGAAGTTTCCTCATCTGCAGTCTTGCATATGGAATTAGTAGGATGCAGGATGCCATGAAGCCCAGAGCCTGCAGAATTTGTCTTGCAGAAGACTGGGTTTTTGTTGCCATCAGTTTGAAGTAAGTAGTCAGTTGCCTTGGTCTGTCTGGCGTGAGATAAGCCATCTGGGCCAGTTGTATGGAAGCTTGCACCCAGGAATGTTATCTTTTGAGAGGGTACCAGTTGTGATTTCTTTTCATTTATTGTGTACCCTAGGCATGCCAGAAGCCTTTTCACAAATGCCAGGTGTCATAGAAGAGTGCCCTTGTTCTCTGCTTGAATGAGACAGTCGTCCAAGTAAGGATGTATTTGAATACTTCTTTGTCTGCAAAATGCAATTACTGGTGCCAGGCACTTTGTAAAGACCCTGGGCGCAGTAGATAAGCCAAAGGGCAGTGCAGAGAATTGGTAATGCATTAAGCCAGCCTTGAATCTGAGGTATCTTCTGCACAACTGTCTTACTGGGACATACAGGTATGCCTCTTTAAAGTCTAAAGTCACCAGCCAAGCATTCTTGCCCAGCATGGGCAGAAGCTGTTGCAAAGTGAGCATTTTGAATTTTGGAATGTCCAGGTATGTGTTCAAAATCAATAAATCCAGTATTGGCCGCCAGGCCTTGTCCTTTCTGGGTACCAAGAACAGTCTTGAGTAAAAACCTTGTCCTTTTTCCTGTTCTGGTACTTTCTGAATGGCCCCCATATCCATGAGGGATGTAACCTGTTTCTGAGCCTCTGCCCATTGGTTTTTTGGCAGGTCTGGCCAACCATTTGTCATTGGTAGAGTGTGGAAATGGAATCTATATCCCTGTGATACAATGTTCAGTACACCCACTTGTCCTGGGTTATTAACTACCAATTCTGAGCAAAAAGTGCTAATTCTACCCCTATGGATGCCGGCAAAAGATAATTGCTTGGTGTAGGCAGAGGGAATTCATTGGGATTGCTTTCTGTAGGTTTGCGCTTTATCTCCTCCATATTTGGAGGTGGATGCACCCCATTGTTTTGACCTGTATGAGTCTTGAGCCTGGTACTTGGAACCCTTAGGGCATCTGGATTTGCCCCTTTGAGCTCTGTCTGACACAGGAAAGGACCAATTTTTTGTAGGCCAGTGTCTACTGAATCTAGGTGGCTGCACTTGTAAGAAATCTTTAACAGTTTGCATAGATTTAGCTTTGTCTTCCATTTTCTTTAAAACCTCTTCTGCCTTAATACCAAACAGGGACTCATGCTGTAAAGGTGCATCTAGCAATTTAGCTTTAACATGATCAGGCAAATTTTGTTCCTTTAACCAGGCATGCATCCTAATCACAGATCCAGTAACTGCGGCCCTGCAGGAGGCCTCTAAAGAATCAAAACCACATTACAAAGTATGCTTTCCAACTTGTTCACATGCATGCAATAATTCCTGCAATTCCTTATTTTCTGCACATTTTGAAATCAACATCAATTTCTGTTTCAGCAATCCCATAACATGTTGTTGGTACTTAGGCATATGAAATTGACAGTTTAAGGCTCTGATTGCCAAGGTTGCAGATGTATAAACCTTTTTTCCCCATCTGTCCAGTGCAGTTGAATCTCTGTCGGAGGGGGAAGGGTTTTTTGCTGTTGAGGCCTTAACTTCCTCTGGACCCTGTGAAATAGTTTCAGGATCAGCAGCAGGGTTTTTAAATAAAAATTTGAGAGTCAGGAACCCTGTAATACCTGTCAGGCTTACTGGGAGCCGGAGGTAGAGAGTCAGGGGTCAGGCTTGACTTCGAAAAAACGTCATCCACAATGTCTAACACAGGGGGAATGGCTAAAGGCTTCTGCTGAGGGAGAAGGAGGAAATCCCTGAGCCTCTTTTTTGATTCTGAGAAGTCTTGACTCTCCCAGTGAAAATGTTCCCTCAAGTATGCAAGGTTTCTCCAAATCAATAATCCCCAGGAGGAGATGCAGATGGAATAGACTCCTCAGCATCAGAATCCTCATAGGGAGGTAAAGATAATTCCTGATCAGAAGAGGAATCAGAAGAAATAGAAACCTGATCTGAAGATTCATAGTCAGTGTCTTGCCTAGGCCTCTCATCTGGAGGGGGATGGGTACCCCTGATCAAGGTAATAAGGTCTTCAGCCATTTTGATCATCTGTTTTTTAGGCATAGAGGCCTGTGCACATGGCTCAGGCGTCATTTTTTTAGTTTTAGAAGGTGTCTTTGCTTTTGGTTTTGCAGCTTTCGTCGGTTTGATATAAAAATGTTGAGGTCTGAATATACCCTCAGAAGCCGGTGCCTGCTCAACGGCTTCAGACCCATCCGAGGGAGATACATCCATCAGTCCAATACCTTGAGTATCTTGCAACATGCCGGACTCCACATGGGTGTCGGTAGAGGCCTGCGACTTGAAGGTAGCGTGTATTAGGGGCTGCAAAAATGCCTCACTGAGTACTGGCGAACTGGCGACTGGCTTAGGAGAAGCTTCGTCGTCGGATTTGGATCTCGACTGCATTTCTCTGTCCTTTTCTTTGCGTTTTTTATGTACTCCGGGTAGTCGGATTGCTATCCGACGACATCTCTGGGTAGTTAAATCTGTTTCCAAAATACTTAGATGCAAAAATATACAGACGCTTAATAGTGCGTTGGTTAAATCTAGCACAAAACCGACAGCCAGGCATGTTGTGATCAGGGCCTAGGCAAGGAATACAGTATAAATGGAAATCCTTATGAGGTATTTGCTTCCCACAAGTAATACAATTATTAACTTTTTCTGACATCGGTGAAAAGCAAGAAAAAGGTTTCCCCAACGGGGTACTTAGCTTTATTGAAGACTTTGGTTATGAAACTCAAAAGCGAATATTTCAGTAGTCGGCCGACCGGCACTTGCAAAATTGCTTCTGCTTCGGGCACCGCACGGCAAGAAAGACTGAAGAAAATGGCGTCGGCTGCATGTTTTATACCCCTGACGTCATGGAAGAGAGGACAGCAATCGACGCAGAACCCAAGACTTTGGAATTCAGGCCGACTGATGGCAACCTGCCAGCAGATTACCCCAAATATAATGACTGCAACAGTGAAACACGAAGAATATCAAATGGTGCCACAACAATGGTCTCAAGCTAAATGCCAAAAAAATGTATCACTGTATCCTTTGATAAACTGTAACAACTTACCATATTGATGGTACACACTCCATTTTTAGGTCCATAATTAAATACAGCACCCCTTTTGGCATGTACTTGTCCAGACATATGACCCAATGTGAAATACCCCAATGCTTCCTCACAAAGGAAAATCAAGGGCCTGTGTTCCATTATCTATGCAGAACATCACAAATGTCTCTCTCTTCTCTTGGTCTCATATCGACTCCTTAGAGGTAACCACTTTCTAGTATACAGGACCTCAAACAACCTTGTCTTAGGTGACTGCCTTCATATTCTTAAAACCAGAAGCACCTGTACTAAAGACAAAAGCCTTCCTTACAACATAAACCAAATCTGCTGATGTGGTAGATATCACATTCAAGGAATTCCTCTCCTACAGAACAGATTCTTTTTTCAAATTAAGTAAAGTGATTCCTTCACACTCTTCAATTGCAACCTGCATAAGTGGATTGGTAAAAGTAAATAAACCCTCTGTCTCACCCCATGAACCCTCCTGGAAAGGGATTGTAACAGTGGGAAATGCAATGGCTAAATGATCTTCTCAATCACTTTATGAACTTTGTTAACTGGGTATGTGGGCTGGTCAATAGACCCTTTTCAGGCATGATCCGGGCCACTTGGCAGATGGAAAACAAGAAGATAAAAATACACAGGTAAAAACAATACCAGAAACTTCAGTTATACCATTAACACTCAATGTGGATTAACAATTTTGTTCACAGGAATAATTAATTAACTACATAACTAAAACCCAGAAGTGAAAAAAATTAAATAGAGCAGGGGAATTTTGGAAAATATAGATTACGTTAGTGAATAGGCTGTGTAACAGGAGGAGGAAAATCACTGCAAAAATTAGGAGGTGCAGCACCCAGCAGGATAAAAGTACTCTCATCAAACTAAATAAACAACTCAGAGGACAAAAAGTCTACCAAAGCCAAATCTGAGGTAAGTTTGGCCTCCCAGGCCAAGGACAACCACAAAGCATTCTTTAGCCATGTCCACAACATCAAAGGTAATACGCAATTGTGTGCAGAGCTCATTGTAAATGAAGCCACCTATACTGGGCCAGAAGATATAGCAAACCTCCTGGCAGATAAATTCAGCTCCAACTTTACCCCTCTCTCCTCCTCAACCTTCCCTCAGGAAATATCATAAAATATAACTCCCCCTATTATCACTAGGGAATGGGCCCTTAATGCTCTCTCTAAGACCAAGAACATTGCATCAATGGACCTAGACAATATCCCAGGATGTCTTCTAAATATCATGAAACATGACCTATCAGGGCCTCTGGAATTACTATTTAACTGTAGCCTCCAAATAAGCTTCGTGCCTCATGAATGGAGAAAGGCAAGAGTCATCCCTCTGCACAAAGGTGGGCCATCTACAGACCCATAAGTCTCATTAGCCATGTATGTAAAGCCATTGAAAGAATAATCATGGAGATTATCAATAGAGATATAGTAAACCTCCAAACACTGGACACATCCTAGTTTGGTTCAGTCAAGGGTAGATCATGCCTACTCATCCTGGTGGACTACCTTGAGATGGTCACCAAAGCAATGGATGAGGGCAAATCATTCATACTGCCTACCTAGACCTGGGCAAGGCATATGACACAATACCCCACTCAGGCATTGTTGACAAACTCAAGAGATTAGGTACAAACCTGTATGTCACCCGGTGGATAGCCAACTGGCTCACAGATAAGACCCAGGAAGTAAAAATTAGTAAGTCCACCTCTACAATGAGGCCAGTCAGAAGTGGAGTCCCTCAAGGATCAGTCCTTGTACCACTCCTTTTTGGCATTTACTTCTCAGAAGTCAAGGCCCATGTCAGTGGTCTCTGACTTACTAAATTTGCAGATAATTACAAATTAGGAGTGATCACTGAACTTCACACTGACACAAATGTTCTCCAGCAAACAACTGAACTAAAACTAAATACCAAAAAATGCATAATAGTATCATTTGGGAAGTCATCCATCCCTGGTAACTATCATATTGACAACACACCCCTTACAGTTGACCCGGTTGTCAGGTACTTAGGGACACACACAGATAGTAATCTAGCCTTTGACCGTCATATGTCTACAATGGTGAGGAAATCATTCTATGTTGCACAACTTATAAACAAAGGTATTAAGTTCAAGGAAGTCATTGTTCCACTGTATTCTGCATTCATCAGACCTATCACAGAGTACAATGCTCCTTTGATATGTACCAAACCAGGCATATCCACAATTGGAACATCCACAAAGGTTTCTTTCTAAAAGAATACACGGCATAAGTAAAATGTCCTATACAAACCACCTCAAGGCTCTATCCCTTTGGTCTCCTACAGGCTTTTGAGGGGAGATCTTTGCCTGGCATACAAGGCATTGTCAGACCCCATTCTGATGGACCTCCTGCACATCCACAAAACAAACAGCACCAGAATTACCCATTCTAAAGACTTCAACCTTGTCTGTAATATAAATAGGACCTGCTGGAGAGATAGGCATGTATCCCAGAGACTACCCAGTCTATAAAACAGGCTCCCCAACCATGTGAAGCAGACTTCCTCCATAACTCAATTCAAGTGCAACTTGGACAACTGGATGGGAAACCGGAAATTCATCCCTGGTTTGGCACTTATGTCTCTAATGGATACAGGTAACCTGTAAATGGTTTATCTCCCAAGGCCCATGCTTACACTCATCAAGGGTATCAGAACTTGTCAGAGATTTGGGATGCATGGCTAGGCTTAAAAAGGTCTTTGTGGTCATTAGCCTAGTAAACGCCTGTGAACCTATAAAGACTAGTTGTATTTAGTGGTCAGTTAGTGAGAGAAGTAGAACACTGAAAATATATATGCACCTTGTACAGGGCTATCATAAACATTGTTTTCTTATGTATACATGGCTTTTTACCCATTTATAAAATTGATTTAACTTTGGAGCTTTTCTCTCAGAGCCTCAAGTGAAATGCTTTTATTGCTCACTCAGACCTTCCTTGTAAATAAATGTCAAATAAATAAACTTGTAAGGTGGTGAGAGAAAGGAAGTGTGAGATTTTGTTGCATAGTTTTAACTGTGGCAGAGTTTTGTTAAAGACTATGTCCGCACATTTTTTAAAAGTAAGGTATGGGTCAAGTGCAATTCCCAGGTATTTTAGTTCAGAGACTACGAGAAGGGTGTCACTTTGGTTAAACATATTTAGCAATGTAGGGAAGACAAAGTTATGAGAGGTTTTGATGGGTGCTAAAGATCATAAGGTTAGATTTTGAGGTATTTATTAGCGGTCTGTTTGTCCAGTTGTTTAGCTGTTTTGCACTTTATTTTGCAGTGAACAGGTCTCTACTAGACTGGTCATCTGCATACAGGATTATCTTTTTGTTAGGCAAGTCGGATTTGTCACACAATTGCCTAGTAATAACCTATGAACCTTTAAGGTTGAATATATCTGACACATGAGGACTGGGATAACAACATATCTTTGATTAGGTCATCTACCAGCCCCTTAATGTGAAGGTGTACTTCACAAGTGATGATATGCTCAAAATCTACCATCTTCATGACACAGTGTAGCCACTGCAGAATGAAGGTGGTGACCAAATTAACACTCACTAGCATGTCCATGATTCCAGATTCTTCACGGTGATGGACAGCCATGCTGCTGGAAATCTCAGCCTTTTTAAGGGCTACTGCAGAGAGCACAGAATCAGAATAGGGAATCATTAATCAAACATATCATTCACTTGGGGGGGCAGAAAATGTAGCTAGCGGGGCAGAAAATGTAGCTAGCCTTTTAAGGGTGTGGTGCTACTGTACTTGGGTATGCCAAAGTCACGGAGTTGGCATCCTGAGCTTGTCAAGAAAGGCAGATACACTCAGCCAGATTGATTACTAAATCTATAGTCTTTCTGGAGTCTTCTCTGACAGAAGGATACTGGATTAATGAGCCAACCCTCCACTGTCCCACATGTTACAAATATTTCCCAAACATGAGGTCATATGAGGAATATCAGGGCTGTTAAGCACCTTTGTCATCATCAATATCTTCAGTAGGAAACTTCAGTGGGGAATCCATGTGCAATGACTTAGCCTGAGCCTTCCTGGACTTCACTGGAGGGAAGTTAAACAAAGTACCCTCTTTTTTGATGATACCTTGGTGGGAGATTCTAGAAGAAATGTGACCTCGCAGTTCAGCAAAATGCTGGAAAGCCAAGAGCTCAGAAGCAAACTGCTCCAGTTGTGCTAGGTGCTGGCACTGATACTGGAACATAAGCACTGACCAGAATCACTGAGACTGTTGCTTGGATGAGTGCTGATGTCACTTTTGATGGCTGCATCAAAACCAAGAAACTCTATGTACTAGGCATATTAGAGGTCACACATCAGTGCTAAAAAGTCAGACTTCAACATCAGCACAAACTAGCTAGCACTTGACATAACCACCATGAACATTATCACTGCTGAAGGCACTGGCATCAGCAAAATTGACATCGATGAGATCCTCAATGCCCAAAGCATTGAGACCAAGCCACAGAGTATCGAGATTCATACTGCAAGTCCCCAGCATTAGTGCAAGACCCAGTGCTAAGCTCATCAAAGTAATGGATGGAAGTGGCCAACGTAGAACTGTTACCAAAATTAAAAACTGAGGTACCACTCAGGACAAATGAAGAAACCTGGACAGTAGTGAAAATGCTAGGAAGGACTTCTTTGCTCCAACAGGAGTAGCAGGGGACTGGGTACCATTATGCCATGCCTGGATCCACACTATGATCCTCAAGGTTAAAAAGACATCATCTGTGCTTGCTTGGAGAAGCAGTTTTCTTCCAAAAGGCACACTGATGGAATGATCATTCCATGTTAACAACAAACAAGGCCCTGGCCCTAAAAAAAAATGAGAAGGCTCAGATAACGGAGTTGTCAAAAAGGCTGAAAACTTTATAAGACTACATGAAAAACACAGAGAAAAAAAAATCATATTTTTAATTATAAATACTTGGAAAAAAAGTATATGAAATTAAAATGTATACTAAATATGAAAATGCAGAAAGTTGCAATGAAGATGCAGACAGGCATGTCTCTAAATTGCTATGATTTAGGAAAAGCACTATGATTTTGGTCCTCAGATTTAGCCTTGCTCCTCCTAAATTTCTGATGCTCTTCATAAGATATATACCCATAAATGGGTCTAACATGAAGTAAATAAACTAACCCTATACAAAAATTTCCTATCACTAACTATATAGTATTATACAAAGTTCATAAAGACTTTGTCGTGAAAAATAAGAAATTGTTCCTCTTTCTGACCCTATGCTATGTTTTTTTTTTAAATGGCTAGTGCTTGGATTTTTAACGCACAGAGAATAACAGGTATGTGGGCAGACTTGCTGCTGTACTGCATTATGGGACTGAAAAAAGATGATTAATGTTCTGGGACAGTGTACTACATTATGGGATAGAAAGACAATTACTATTCGGGACAGATTTATTTGCCCAGTAGTCCTAATGCCTGTTGACGTTTGTATTACTGTTTGAAGTAGGAACTGCATCTTATAGAATCAAATTGTTCTGCACACAGCTCTCAGGTTCTTTTTACAGGTTCATAGGTAAGCACTAGGCTGTCTGCCCTTGTGGGCCATTTTTAGCCTAGCCAATTTCCATTTCTGTATTTGAATTACTCCATTTGGTTAGAGATTGGACCTACTGATGCCATGGTCGATAATTAAATATTACCTCTAAGGAGAATAAATGGGATCATGCCATAGATAATTTTAGGGAACTCATGCAAGGGATAAAGCATTTAGGAGCTGCCTCAGTCCTGATGCAAATTTCTCTTTTCCATCCATAGATGCAAGATGTGCCTGAACATGGACAAGGATGAATTTTGTTTTATATGGATGGGAAGTCTGTTCCAGAGCAGCGGTATCCTGTGTGAGATATACCTATCCCTTTTTAATTTCTCCAAATCTTTTGGTTTTCTAATACCATGACTGGAATGGACCCCATTCCTAAGTCAAAGTACGATTAAAGTTTATGAAATTAGCATTTTTTCACACCTTGATGTCAGCCAAAAGTGCTCTTCGCAGCACCCTCAACGTGCCCAGCAATGACTCCTTCTGTAGTTCGTATGGAGTTACATGTATTGGTAGCATATCCAAATAGGATTGTAGACTTTTTTTTTTTATAAGACCTGTTGCTTCTACTACTATTAGAACTGTCTGGGTATCTTTCTTCCACATTGCTCTCGTTTCTGCTTGCAGATCCTGATATTTTATGACTAGGTCTCTCTGCATGCAGGACACTATAGTTACTTGGTGTGGTGCTTTCAATGATCAATGCTACTTTTGCCTTCTTTTCCTGGACTACTATAATCCAGTTTTCTAGCAACTGTCTTTTGAATTGTTGGTAATGGATGATCCCATGTGATGCAGACCATCATTTTCTATGATGCTTTGTGGCTCATGTTTCCAGTGCTTTCCAGCCACTTCAGTACCATAATGTTTGCACAATCCCCAGTGCAACAGTCTCACCACATTATTATGCCTTTCAATATACAGTCCCCTTCTGCCATTAGTATGTCACAACCAGCAACGAGGTGCACAACTGTTTCCAATTTGGTTTTACAAAACCTACATTTGTCTGTTTCTCCCACATGTTCAATGGACTTTGCAAATCAGAGTGTATGTAGCCCACTGTCTTGAGCCACCAATATTAAACCTTTCATCTCTTGGTTTGAATTCACCTCTCCTTAACCATTCCTGCATTTGTTCCTGATCAACATGAGGTTCTTCCAGAAGTTTTCTATACTTGCAACTATATTCAAGCATTTTCCACATTTTTGCCTTTTCATCTGGTCCTTCACCTTATACTCTTTCTTTTGTTTTTTTTTGGCGCTTTCAGTTGCTGCTTGATTTTTATCTACTTCTGGTTTGATTTCCATTCCTGCTTGATGCCGATATGTTTCTGCAAGGTTAAGCAGAGAAGTCATCTTAGATTTATTCTCCTCATGTTTCAAAACTTTCACTACATTTGGGTCTTGTGAGGTCAGCAGATTTGTGTGGAGTCCCACTTCGGAACAGGGAATATATAATCTTGGTATGCACTGATTTTTACAGATCATTTGGTGAGCATGAACCATCCCCTTCTTGTTTTAATATCTAATTTATCCAACACGTTTTTGGGCCAGTCACTCCAAAACTGAGAGTTAGGACACGAAGAGCAAACTGGTTTACAGCTTGGATTTTGTTTTCAGGATTCATTTTAGTCTTCTGAAGTTTTATATGCATTTTTTCATGTTTTATTGCTGATCCTTCATCAGTTCCCAAGTATTGATATTCTCCCTCTTGCTCAAGTTCTTTTATACCATATTTTTGTCTCAAACTGATGTTTTCCTGGGTGCTGCAGTTTTCCTGCTTTAAAAGTTGCTTTTGCACATTTATCAAGGCCAAATAACATTCTAATATCACCTGAAAAAGTTTTGACAACCTGCAGCTGTGCTTTCAGTTCCTTATCTGATGAACTATACAGTTTTAAAATCATCGATAAAGAGAAGATGAGAAGTCATTAGACTTTGTTGTTTTCTAGGAGCCAGATTATAGCCATGGCCTAGATGCACAGTAATATATCCTGTTTACTTCTGTTATATTGCATGGATCTCTGTGGACAGTCCTAATTACTGTGTTCATTTGTTTTATCAGACTTCTGACTTTTGGGGGTTTTACTTACCTTCTGCAGTTTATTTCTTTCATTGATCTTAGTATATCTATGTCCATTAAATCAAGCAACTCTTCCCTTAGTTCATTTTCTTACACACTGAGGACACATCCTTTTTTTCCACTTTCTGCAGGCATTCTATAGAGAATTCTATAGCATCTTCCTATGGCACCCTTTTTTGGCTTGCTTTGACCAGCAGAAGGCAGCATAGTACCATGGCTTACTATTTTATTATTTTATCATGTTACAGTGTCTAATTCTATGAAGTGTAGGCTTGTTTTTATAGATTTCTCCATGTCCTCAACTGTTTTTATTACAGATTCAATGAGAGTAATGAATTTTGTATTTCTATATGCACTTTATATATATTTCATCCTTTTAGTAGACTTATTTTTATTGCATTTTTACTGGGTAAATTTTAATGATGTTAGTTAAAGAGGGGGATTGGATTGTGAACCTGATTGGTTGTATAAATTGTAATTTAAAAGGGAGAGGGGTGTTGCATGTCGGAAGAAGTTCCTTTGGTGAACAAAAAATGCAGTGAAACTGTTAAGCGTTTAGTGTTACTGCACATTTGACAGTGGTGTACTTTTGGATGCTTCAATAAAGTGATTTCCCCACAATGGAGATCTTCGTGGTTCCTCCTACTATACTGTGTCATTTTGAAATTTTTTGAGAACTGTGTTAAACCTTCTACATTCAATCTTTCACTTCACAGGCACTCCATAAAGTACAGTTTTGTACCTACCATAAATGTAGATGTTCGAGGATCCACATTGCTGCAGTCCTAACTATTGGGTAGTCCGCTGTCCAGTCGGCCCGAATACCAGAGTATATGGCTGACGTCGGTCAGGGCGCATTAGACTGACGTCAGTACGTCAGGGTACTAATGCGCATGACCGACGCCATTTCCTCAGTCTTTTCTTGCCCCAGATGTCAGAAGACCCTAAAAAGACAAGGCCCAATATACCTGCACCAAAAATATGTACAATATATACAAAAATATATACAAAAATATCAGCATATAACCTCACCTACACAACCACCCCTAAACACAGAGGGGAAGGAGGGAGGGTAAATTGGACTGCAGCAATGTGGATCCTCGAACATCTACATTTATGGTAGGTACAAAACTGTACTATGTTCTTCATTCCACATTGCTGCAGACCTAACTATTGGGTAGAATCCCAAAGCAGAGGTAAGGGAGGCTGGCAAATCATAAAGAAGCAGGAGCTGACAACATGCCTTGCAAAATAGCTGTGGCAAAACCAGCCCTAGACTTAGAGTAGAGAGGAAGGTGGTAATGCTTAGAGAAAGTATGCACTGAACTCCAAGTAGCTGCCTCCAAAATATCCTTAGTTGCCACCCCCCTTAGAAATGCTGTTGAAGTGGCAGTAGCCCTAGTGGAATGAGGCCTAATCCCAGCTGGAATCTCCTTGCCATGATGGGAATAACAAAATGAAATGCAAAACCCAATCCACTTAGAAATAGTTTGCTTAGACACGGGCTTGCCCTGAGAACTCAAAGCAAAAGAAACAAACAACTGCTGGGACTGCCTGAAATCCTTAGTCCTGCTTAAATAATAACGCAACTGCCTATGTACATCTAAAGTGTGCAAAATCTTTTCCCCTTTATTTTGGGGATCTGCATAGAAAGTAGGCAAATGAATAGTTTGGTTTAAAGCCACACTAGAAACCACCTTAGGCATAAAGGAAGGATTAGTACGTAATGATACCCTATCCTTATGGAAAATCAAAAAGGGCTCTACTGCCATAAGGGCCTGCAACTCAGAAACCCTTCTTGCAGAAGTAATAGCCAACAAAAAAGTAGTCTTCCATGACAAGTATTTCAATTCAGCAGTAGCCGCAGGCTCAAAAGGTTGTAGAGTAAGTTTTTCCAACACAAAATTGAGATCCCAAGCAGGAGTAGGAGCTCTACGTGGGCGTCTTATATTCTTTGCCCCTCTGAGAAACTGCTTGAACAAAGGATGCGAAAACAATGGTGGGTCACAATCATAGTGAGCTGAAATTGCTGCAGCATGAATCTTAATGGAAGAGAAGGACAAACCTTTGTCCAATAACTCAGTAAGATATTGAAGAGCCACACTCAAATTAGGCTCAGAAATCTCCAAATTCCTTGCTGCACTCCAAAATAAAAATCTCTTCCATTTTTCTGCATACACTTTCCTTGTACTAGGTCTTCTAGCTTCCATAATCACATTTAAAACTTGTTGAGGAAGTTGAGACCGGCTGTCTCTCAAAACAGAATATGCCATGCTGTTAGATGAAGAGAGCGAAGCTTGACATTGAGCAGGTGGCCTTCTCTCTGAGACAACAGGTGTGGAATCAAGGGTAAAGGCCATGGAGGCTTCTTTACTAGACTCCTCAGTAATGGGTACCAGTGCTGCCGAGGCCAATCTGGAGCTATTAAAATCATCCTTGGCTTGTCTTGTCTGACTTTTAGAAGCACCTTTGGAAGAAGAGGCAGAGGTGGAAACGCATACACATGAAGATTTTTCCAACTGAAAGAAAGAGCATCCACTTTCCAAGCTGTGTGATGTAACCTCTTTGTGCAAAACTTTGGCAGCTGGTGGTTTAGTGGAGAAGCGAACAGATCTATGTCTGGAGTTCCCCAGGACACTGTCAACCTTTGAAATACATGAAGATCCAGTTTCCACTCGTGGGGATCCATGATTTGTCTGCTTAACACATCTGCTAAGGAGTTCTGTGCTCCCGGCAGAAACCTTGCCTGAAGAGTTAGCTGCAAGCTGAGCGCAGTCTCCCATAAAATCATTGCTTGCCTGCACAATGGGTAAGAATGTGTTCCCCTTGTTTGTTGATGTACCACATGACAGTTGTGTTGTCTGTTAGAATCAACACCTGCCCTGGAAGAAGTAACTCCTTGAAAGCCATTAATGCAAACTGGACTGCTAACATCTCCTTCATGTTGATATGTAGATGCTGTAGTCTGGCAGGCCACTTGTCTTGTATCCACTTTCCATTTAGATGAGCTCCCCAAGCAATGTCCGAGGCATCTGTCGTTAAAATCTGACTCGCCTCTGGCCGGGTCACAGAGAGTCCCTTGTTTAGGTGACATTCCTGAGCCCACCACAAAAATTCCTTTTGAAGGCAAGGTATTATTTGAATGACAGTGTCCAAATCCTGGCAGTGCTGTGTCCATACATTTTGAGATACCATTGCAGCTTCCTCATATGCAGTTTGGCATTGGGAAGCACCAGAATACAAGATGCCATGAACCCTAATGCTTGAAGGACTGTCCTTGCAGTCAGCACGGACTGATGAGATAGTTGATGAAAGTAAAGGGATAGACTCTTTTGTTTGTCCGGGGTTAAAAAGGCCATCTGGGCTGCTGTATTCAGTCTCACACCCAGAAAGCACATGTCTTGAGAGGGTACTAGACTGGACTTTATTTCGTTCACAGAATACCCTAGGCATCTTAGCACTGCTATAACATATTCCAGATGTTGTAGAAGGTCTTCCTTTTCCTGAGCCAGAATCAGGCAGTCGTCCAAGTAAGGATAAATCTGAATTCCTTTTAGCCTGAAGTAAGCTATCACTGGAGCCAGAACCTTTGTGAATACTCTGGGCAGTAGATAAGCCAAAGGGCAATGCAGAGAACTGATAATGAGAATTTCCAGCTCGAAAACGCAGATACTTCCTGCAACTTAGTCTTATAGGCACATGAAGGTAAGCTTCCTTGAGATCTAAAGTTACCATCCAGTGATCTTTGCCCAGCAGAGGTAGAAGCTGTTGTAACGTCAACATCTTGAACTTGGGAATGTCCAGATAAGTGTTGAGGATAGATAAATCCAAAATTGGTCTCCATGTGTTCCCCTTCTTTGGTACTAGGAACAGGCGAGAATAAAATCCTAGGCCCCTGTCTGATACAGGAACTGGCTGAATGGCCCCTAGTTGGAGAAACAGAGAAATTTGCTTGCGAGCCTCTTTCCTTTGTGGAGGAGGAACGTCTGGCATGCCTTTGAAAGGGGGCAATGTATGGAAATAAAACCTGTAACCGTGGTGAATGATATCCAACACCCATCTGTCTTGAGTAATTAAATCCCAATTTTCTTTGAAAAGAGACAGTCTTCCTCCCAAAGGAGCTGCCAGACGAGAATCTACTGGCAGCTGAAAAGGCAGGTCATTGGGTCTGTTTACGAAAGGACTGACCCCTGCCCTCACCAGAAGTCTGAGCAGGTGAACTCCCTGTTCTGGGCCTAAAAGAACCTTGAGCTCTGCCCCTACCACGTCTAGACCTACCCCTAGACTGGGAATCATAAGCAGGATAAGTCCATCCCTTAGTAGGCCAATTTCTACTAAACTTCGAAGGCTGCACCTGCAAAAAATCTTTAACAGTTTGCATAGACTTAGCTTTGTCCTCCATTTTCTTCAAAACTGCTTCCACAGGCGAACCAAACAACACATCAGACTGTAAAGGAGCATCCAAAATCCTTGTCTTAACATGCTCAGCTAAATTCTGATCCCTCAACCAGGCATGCCTGCGAAGAACAGAACTAGTGGCAGCCACCCTCGAGGAGGCCTGTACAGCATCAAAACCACATTGCAAAGAATGCTTACCCACTTGTTCAGACACATGAACTAAATCCAGCAACTCTTTACACTCAATACCTTCCGCCAAAGCATCCACCTTAGATTTCAGTTGTGAAAGGAGATAATTTTGATATTTTAGCATGTGAAACTGACAATTCAACGCCCTCATGGCTAAAGTGGAGGAAGTATACACTTTCTTTCCCCATCTATCCAAAGCCCTTGCCTCTTTATCAGTGGGAACAGGGTTTTTAACCACAGAGGCCTTAACACCTTTAGGTCCCTGAGAAACAGTTTCCGGGTCTGCCCGAGGACTCTTAAAAGATACTTATGAGCTTCAGGCACCCTATAGTACCTATCAGGTTTAACAGGAGCAGGAGGCAAAGAATCAGGGTTCAGGGAAGCCTCTGCAAAAACATCTTCCACCACATTCAACACAGGAGGTATAGCTAAGGGCCTATGCTGGGGTAAAACAAGAATTCCCTAAGCCTTTTCCTAGAATCAGAGTAATCCTGGCCTTCCCATTTAAAGTGCTCCCTCATGGAATGCAGAGTCTCTGAAAATGAGAAATCCTCAGGAGGAGAAGCTGTAGGAGTGGAATCATCCACATCAGAATCAGAATAAGGAGGATACTCCTGCAAATCTTCCGCAGAAGACTCAGAAGCCTCTGAACACTGTTCAATACTATCAAACTCAGGTTCCACCCTAGGCCTCTTATCAGGAGGGGGCATAGAACCTCTAATCATAGTAATCAAATCTTCTGCCATTTTAAGCATATGTTTCTTAGGCACAAAACCTGAAGTGCTAGGAGAAGCCCCCACTGAAGCCAAACTTGGCCTACCTCTCAAAGAAGTTTTGGAAACAGAAGGAGAGGCCCTAACAACCTTGGGAAGAGAGGGAAGAACAGTTACCTGAGAAGCCCCCTCAGCTTGGCCTACCTCCTGAGAAGGCACATCCTGTAACAGTAAAGTCTCTGCCTGAGACTCCAAAGAAACTCCTGGCAAAACCTCTGGCTCCACTGAGCCTTCTAAAGAACCGACGTCCGGGACTGCCGGTTCATCAACCCTAGGCTTCGCTGTTTTGTCCTTGCGCTTCTTGGACGAAGTGGGCGTCGGAGCATCCGACGGCATTGTATAATTGCAACGCTTCCCAAACACTAACCTGGCACAGTCTAACCTTCTCTTAATAGTGCGTTTGTTAAACCTAGCACAAGAGCGGCAGCCAACAACGTCGTGCTCAGGCCCTAAACAAGGTATACACAAGGTATGGTAATCCCTATGAGGTATCTGTTTCCCACAAGAAATACAGTTATTCACTTTTTCTGACATCCGGTTAAATACTGAGGCAAGAAAAAACCAAAATGTTCCCCAACGGGGTACTTAGCCAACTCTGATTCGGTCTGAAACTCCGACTTCAGAAAATTTCAGAACGCCAACCTGCACTCGCAAAACTGCTTCTGCATCGGACCATGCGGCAAAAAAGACTGAGGAAATGGCGTCGGTCATGCGCATTAGTACCCTGACGTACTGACGTCAGTCTAATGCGCCCTGACCGACGTCAGCCATATACTCTGGTATTCGGGCCAACTGGACAGCGGACTACCCAATAGTTAGGACTGCAGCAATGTGGAACGAAGAACATCTTTATCTTCTAACTTCTGCTTTACTAATCTTTTCTACATTCCATCTTTGTGATATTAATATTTTTATTGTGAAATTTTCCATATCTGGATGCCTTTGCCTGTATTTCTCTTCAAATATCTTTGAGACTGCCTTCTCTATATTAAATTAACTTGGCTTTCTCCCTTACATAAATATTGCACCATATCAAATCTCTCTCTCTCTTTTCCATGTCCATATTTTTTTTTATACTTTTCAAAAATATCTACCGTATTTCCCCAAAAATACGACCGGGTCTTGTACTTTTCCCCCCACAGAAATATGCATTAGGGCTTATTATCAGGGTATGCCTAATTTACCCCCCCATACAACAATCTACATTTATTCATTTATTCATGTACACAAATCGACATTTATTCATGTACACAAATCGACATTTATTTGGTACTTTTCCATTACTGGGCAACTGTTCTAGGCAATGCTTTAACAGTTGTGTGAAAATTCTACATAAACAGTACAACAAACATTTCAGCTTCAGAATATCTACACCTTGGCTTTCACAGTGCAATATTTCATGCTTAACAGAAAGTGCAGAAAAATCTCAATACATGTGTATTGGAGGAGGGGAATAAAACAGGTGAATAACTGCCACTGTCTGAGTGGTGATGCTTTCTTTATTCCTTACCCAAACTGTAAGAGAAGAATGATGGAAAGTCATAAAAATAAAGTCTGGGAACTAGTGGCCTTCCTTTGTAATTATACATTCGATAATGAAACATTACCTTAATATAATAAAGTAAAATAAAAACTGACAAGAGCTTGCTGGCAGCTGAAAGCAGAACCAATCCATTCTGTTGTCCCGATTTCAGAAAAGTTATTCAAATACAGTCATGCCATCTTCTTCTGGAGCATTGTCATAATTCTCCAACCCCCGAATTCCGGCCTGAATTTCTTGCAACTCCATTTCATTGAGCACTGCTTGTCCATGTAGCC
This sequence comes from Protopterus annectens, assembly GCF_019279795.1. Classification (NCBI taxonomy): domain Eukaryota; kingdom Metazoa; phylum Chordata; order Ceratodontiformes; family Protopteridae; genus Protopterus; species Protopterus annectens. The sequence continues at coordinate 1,526,168,239 of NC_056746.1, read as the reverse complement.
TGCTCATAGTGCATTGGCAACACAGCTGTCAGTGATTTTATCCCATGATTTCTTCATCCAAGCCACGACCACTTACAGGCTAGGCTTCACAAAGTTTCCAGGCTGATTTCTCTCCATTCTATTTTCAATATAGTCATTGAGTTCCATGCGCAAATGGTCCTTGAATGGTTTGTTTATTGCAACATCAAGAGTCTTGAGATAGGCAGTCATCCCTGTGGGAATCATTATTTGATCTATTCTTCTGTGTGCAAGGAAGTTCTTCATGTCTTTAGCGCGGTGAGTGCTGGCTGAATCCCACAATAGCAGACCTCTTTCGCCACCTCGCAAAACAAGTGGCAGCATTACATCGACCCACTTCCTTATAACTGCTTGTGTGCACCAGGCTTTTTCAGTTTCAAGAATGTAAATGCCTGAAAGACGTTCAATCTTATCTTTCTTGCCTTTAATGATTAGAGGTGGGGGTTTCTTTCCATCTAGATGAATTGCCAAAATACAGGTAATACGTGCACTTTCGCAACCAGTGGAGGGAATGTAGATCAACGAGGCACCCCTCTGATCAATTATTGTTTGAGATCCTTGGCCCATAAACACTGCAGTTTCATCCATAGCAATCATGTTGGAGAGTTGGTATTTAGAAAAGTCGATGCCATTAACAAAGGACTTGAATGCAAGTGCAAGTTTAATAACTTCAGTATCTTCCAGCTTGAACAGTGTTGTCGATCTTCTTAGAGACAGTTCATATCACTGAAGGAAGCCATCCAGCCAATGTTGTGATGCTTTGAATTCTTCTGGGGATATTTCTAACTATGGTGCCATTGCAAGGGCAAATGCTTGAATATCAGCCCTGCGCACAACCAAAGCCTTTGCTCTCCTGTTAGCAATCCATTCACAGATGATGTCTTCCAGCTCAAGAAATAATGGTTGCTGACCTGATCCATACTTGCAATTCTTAGCATTTCCCTCATCCACCTGTTGACTGAGGTTGTCGTACTCTGCTCACCATTTTTGGACCATTCGGAGACCCAACTTCAGCTCTTTGCAGAAAGCCATCAGATTCTTTCCCCGGGAGTCCTCCATGATTCCTTTCTTGTACTCAACGGAATAGCTCTTTCTTTTTGCACTTACCTTATCTGGGGGGGGGGGTTAATTGAAGACTTATGAGACAGGAGGGCAACAAAACTGGTGACAGTTAAGAAGACACAACTACACAAGCTCGCTATCAAGTGCGCACATTTTACATGCATTGTCTGAACTTTGACCAATCAAAGTACACTTGCCAGAGTTTATGGGCCAAGGATCCCAAACGTCAAATGTGAGTGAGGATTAGGGTTATAGTAAGAATCATGGAGGACTCCCGGGGAAAGAATCTTACGACTTTCTGCAAAGAGAAGAAGTTGGGTGTCCGAATGGACCAAAAATGGCAAGCAGAGAACGATAACCTCAGTCAACAGGTGTCAATAAAATTATTTTATAAATCAACATGTCCGTTGTGTGTTGCTATAGTAAGATGTGGGACATTTAAATGTGGTAGATGCGCTCAGTGTGCATTTATAGCAGGACAAAAGGAGATTAGAATACCCAGTCTTAGAACAACCCTGGTTGCTAAAACCTATAGTAGTTGTTATACCAAAGGGGTGGTATACCTTGTTTTCTGCAAGGTTTGCTGGAGCTACTATGTTGGGAAAACTGAACGACACCTTCGATCCACAATTTATGAACATGTGAGGGACATCAACAAACAAAATGAAAATAATGCTATGTACAGACATGTTTTGGCCTGTTAGGATGCAGATTTTAAATTCTGGGTAATAGAGGAAGTAAAATGCCTTGAAAGGGGTGGTGACTGGGAGACCCAACTGGAGTTAAAATAAATGATGTGGCAACTTAGATTGGACTCTTGTTGTGGCAAGGGCCTTAATGACCACATTTCCATCACCTCAGCATTGAAAATGCTTGTAGCTGACTCCAAGAAACACAAAGTATGAATACTATTACCAATATTAAATAGAACTATTTTGGATCTATTCCTAGGGTTGATTACATTTTTACATTTTATAAGATGTATTCAGCAACATATATATTCTTTGTTATACTTCATCCCTATATTTTGATTGTATTGGAAGTGATTCCCTATATATATTCATATACATATAATCCTTAGTTTTTCATCCATTATGTGTTAAAATTTTTTTTAATATTTTTATATATTTATATATTGGTTGAATATACTTTTTTAACAGTATAATATGTATTCAAACATAATTCTACATTCTCCTAGTATATTTATATACATATATATATATTTATATATTATATTAATATTTTATTGCAGTGGTTTTTTTACATACATAGATACAAATTTATATATTTTAATATACATACATATATATATATATATATATATATATATATATATATATATATATATATATATTTATTACATTTATTATAATTATTATACATTTTTTTATCATATTTATTATGTATTTGTATATATCCTTATTTATTGTGCATTTAACACCTATCTACTGTGTTTATTTTAATCTGCAAATTATTCACTCATACAGATTCTTAAATGTTCTCAAAAGTATTTTTGTTAAGGTTGTACCTTAAGAAAAATAAAACCAATTAATCAATTATTTAATTAGATGCCAGCTGGTTAGTATAAAAGGGTGCTAGTATTGTTAATCCTTGGATTCTGATGAAGTCTACGATTGGAGACGAAAGCGCTTAATCTAAGGCTCTGGTTGTATACAGGAGTATCGTTTTTTTACTATTTATGGATCGTTTTGTGCAATAAACTGTTTTTTGGTGTATTCCTGGCTGCATTCGACTGCATTTTTGAAGACATCCTTTATTGTTGACCGGGACCGCAATCTGCTTTGTGATTTGTGAGGAAGTGTTTGGTTACAAGTTTTTTGGTTAAACTGTTGCAGTATTCCTTAATAAAGGGATCACACAAAAGCTCAAGAGGAAACTTGGGAGTAGGAAGTTCCAGCAGAGCCCTCACGAAATAGCTGTGGCAAATCCAGCTCTAACCCTAGAAACAACATCTAGCTTGTGCTGTTTAAAAGTACAGACAGAGGCCCAAGTAGCACCCTCCAGGATGAAACCGGTATCCAGTCCCATAAAAAAAAGCACCAGAGGAAGCCACAGACCTGATAGAATGAGTCTTTATACAAGTAGAAAGGCTTTTCCCATGAAAGGAGTACCAAAAGGAAACAGACTTAGAAATCCAAGGAGAAATGGTTTGCTTAGAAACAGCCAAACCTAGAGATCTAGGATGAAAGTAAACAAAGTTGCTCAGACTAGCGAAAGACCTTGGTTTTACCCAAATAATATCTGCGCTGCCTATGTACATCCAAGGTGTGAAGAACCTTCTCACTAGCAGACTGCAGAAAAGGGAAAAAAAGGGGGTAAATTAATAGACTGATTAAGAGACAATTCATTAACCACTCTGGACATAAAAGAAGGATTAATATGAAGAGACACCCTGTCCCTATGAAAAACTAAAAAAGAGGGGGACAGCCATAAGGGCCTGAAGCTCAGACACCCTTCTACCTGCAGTAAGGGCCAAAAGAAGAACAGTCTTCCAAGTACCATGCTGCAAGGAAGCTGAAGCTGCAGGCTCAAAAGAAGCCAGAGTCAATTTTTTAAGAACAAAAGTAAGGTCCCAGGAAGGAGGAACAGGCTTCCTGAGGCCAAATATGAAGGACGCCTTTAAGAAATTGTTTGACCTCAAACCTACAGTGGATATAAAACGTATATGCACCAATATTAAAATGCCAGGTTTTTGTGATATAAAAAATAAGACCACAATAAATGATTTCAAAACTTTTCCCCACCTGTGATGTGGCCTATAACCTGTACAATTCAACTGAAAAACAAACAAATCTGTTAGGGGAAAAATATAAAATACGTACAATAAGCTGGTTGCATAAGTGTGCACACCCTTAAACTAATAGTTGAAGCACCTTTTGATTTAATGACAGCATTCAGTCTTCTTGGGTACACACCTGCCATCAATTAGAGAGACGCTGATTAATCCCAAATAAAGTTCAGCTGTCCCGGTAGGATTTTCCTGACATTTACTCAGTTGTCTGCTACAGCAAAAGCCATGGCTTGCAAAGAGCTTACAAAGCATCAAAGGGATCTCATTGTTGAAAGGTATCAGTCAGGAGAAGGGTACAAAAAAATTTCCACAGCATTGGATATACCATGGAACACAGCGAAGACAGTCATCAAAAAGTGGAGAAAATATGGGACAATAGTGACGTTGCAAAGAACTGGACGTCCCTCCAAAATTGATGAAAAGACAAGACAAAAACTGGTCAGGGAGGCTGCCAAGAGACCTACAGCAACACTGAAGGAGCTGCAGGAATTTCTGGCAAGTACTGGTTGTGTACTATATGTGACAATCTTCCGTATTCTCCATATGTCTGGGCTACGGGGTAGGGTTGCAAGACGGAAGCCTTTTCTTACACAGAAAAATATCCAGGCCCAGCTAAAATTTGCAAAACAATACATCAAGTCTCCCAGAAGCACGTGGGAAATGTATTCTGGTCTGATGAGACCAAGGTTGAACTTTTTGGCCACAATTCCAAAAGATACATTTGGTGCAAAAACAACACTTCGCATCACCAAAAGAACACCATCCCCATGGTGAAACATGGTGGTAGCAGTATCATGCTTTGGGGTTGATTTAGTCAAGGTAGAGGGAATTATTAACAGTTCCAAATACCAGTCACTTTTGGCCCCAAACCTTCAGGCATCTGCTAGAAAGCTGAAGAGGAATTTCACCTTTCAACATGACAATGACCCCAAGCATTCATCCAAATCAACAAAAGAATGGCTTCACCAGAAGAAAATTAAAGTTTTGGAATGGTCCAGCCAGAGTACAGACCTAAATCCAGTAGAAAATCTGTAGGGTGACCTAAAGAGGGTTGTGGACAAGAGTTGCCCTCGCAATCTGACAGATTTGGACCACTTTTGCAAGGAAGAGTGGGAAAATATTGCCACGTCAAGATGTACCATGCTGACAGACTCCTATCCAAGAAGACTGAATGTTGTAAATAAATCAAAAGGTGCTTCAACAAAGTATTAGTTTAAGGGTGTGCACACTTATGCAACCAGCTTATTGTACATTTCTTATTTTTATATATTTCCCCCAACAGATTTGTTTGCTTTTCAACTGAATTGTACAGGTTATAGGTCACATTAAAAGTGGGAAAAGTTTTGAAATGATTAACTGTGGTCTCATTTTTTTTATATCACAAACACCTGACGTTTTAACATAGGTGTGTACACTTTTTATATCCACTGTAGAAGCCAAAGGAAGAGTCAAAAGGAAGAGTCAAAGGCAGACAAGCAGAAATAGCTCAAAGGTGAGCTTTAAGTGTATGCCAACCCAGCATGGAGCAATTCACAAAAATAACAGAGTAGCAAAGGAACTTCCACAGAAAGTGGATCCTGGTTACGAGCAAGACACCAGACAAAAAATATATTCCATTTAGACACACAAGACTTCCTGGTAGTGGGTTTCCTGGCCTCCTGCAGAACACAAAGCATGGTCTCGAAAAAAAGATGCCTAAAAGGGATCAAAACCCTACCGTCCACAGTGTCAGATGAACAGTGGACAAGTGAGGACGGATGAGAGATCTCTTGTCTTCTGTAAGTCCACACCATGAGGTAACATGTGGTGATTGCCCTTGGCTAGATGCAGAAGACAGAACCAATGCTGTCTGGGGCAAATGGAAGTCACCAACAAGATTTTGGGAGAATCCTGTTCCATCTTGAACAAGACCCTTGGTGTGAGAAAAGAGAAGGGAGGGCATAGAGAAGCATCCCATTCCAAGAAAGAAATAGGGCGTCCACCTTCCATGCCAGAGGACATGGGACTCTGGTGCAAACAGGATGTTGTCTATTCACAGGGGAGGCAAAACGATCAACTTGAAGGGCACCCCACTGGTGGACAATGTCCAGAAACACATTTCTGTGAAGCATCCACTTGAGAGTCTGTGTTATGAATCTGTTGAGACAGCCTGCCACAAGGTTCTTTTCTGAAGGAATATATACAGCCTGAAGAGTCGTCTAATACTAGACAGCCATATTGCAAACCTGAAAAGATGATCTGCACCGGAGGTAAGACCACATCCCCACTTACTTGTTGATGTACCACATCACTGTGGTATTGTCTGTAAAGATTTTGACTTGCCCTGGAAGGAACAGTGTATTGAAGGCCTGAAGAGAAAGGAGGAGAGCTTTCATCTCTTTGATGTTGATATGGTCCACAATCTGACGAATTGACCAAAGGCCAAAAGAAGCCCCCCACCCCATGTCTGAGGCATCCGAAAAAAGTTCTTGAGAGGGGACTGGTGGTTGAAAAGGAAGCTGTGGGGTGAGAGACAGTTGATGAATTTGCCAGTGAAGCTCTAGTGTGAGGCATGGAAGAAGAGGAACTAAACAGTCCAAAGGATGAAAATGTTGACGCCATACTGACTTTAGAAAACACTATAGCTTTCTCATAAGAAGTCTAGCCAGATAAAGCATAGGAATGATGGAATCCATGTAACCCAGAACCTTTAGAAACTCCCTGGCTGTAACTAAGACCCGAGCAAGAAGGAATTAAAAAAAGGCAATTAAAAGGCAATTAGAGTTGGAGCCTTGGAAGGTAGCAGGGATACCAGCATATGAATGGTCTGCAGCCTGCACCCAATAAAAACATGACCCTAAGGAGGAGTCAGGAAGGATTTCTGGAAATTTGCTGTAAACCCTACCCTTTGCAAGAGACTCTGGAGAGGAAGCATGAATGAGCAGGTCATCCAGATAAGGAAAGAATTATATCCCCCTCGTCCTACAAAAGGGGATCACAGCAGCGAGGCATTTAGTGAAGACTCTTAGGGCAGTACAGAGGTCAAAGGGAAAATCAGAGAATGAAAATGTAAGGAAGAAACACAGAAACGCAAAATTTTCCTGAAATGGGGATGAATACGGATGTCAAGATAGTCTCACTGGATCTCAAGGATGCCTAAGAAAACCTGAAGTAGAAAAGGAAACAGGGTCTGAAAAGGCAGCATTCAAAAGGAAGGAACCCTTCAGAAAGGTGTTGTCCTGAGAAATATCCAGAAAGAGCCTCCAGGTGTCTTCTTTCCTGGGAATCAGATACATTCTGCAATAAAAATCCCTATCCCTTTTGAGGTGCAGAAACTGCTTGGATGGTGTCTTGAGACAAAAGGCTCTGAAGTACATGTGGAAAAAAGGACAGCTGTTCCTAAGGAGGTTGAGGAATGCCCAAAAAAACAAGGAAGGGATTTCTACACCATGAAATACCCCTGACGAATAATGGACAGAACCGAAGAATCCTGAGTGATCCTTAACCAATTTGAACAGACAGGGAAAGATGAAGAGATAAAAGAACCTGACTTTGGATGAAGGGAAGACAGCAGCCAGACAGAATCAAGCTTGCTTGGAAAAGGAGGCTTATGAGTAGTAGGAGTCTGAGTAGACTTAGCAGAAGGAGCCCTTCTAGAACCCTTTTTACCTTTGGGAGGAGGGCAAGACTGTTTGTGTACAAAGACAGGCTTGGAAGATTAATTCCTCTGAAATTTGGGAACAGGGGAAACAAAATATGCTTCAATTCCTGAAAGGTCTTACCCTTCTCTTTCAGGGACTTAAAAAGCTCAACAGCTACAAAACCAAAGAGATTTTAATTGTTAAGAGGAGCATTCTTCAATGTATTTATGCTAACATTTGTTTACCAGGAAAATCCGACTTGGAATGAAGCCAATTTTCAATGGAGGCCTGGGGAAAAACACTCCAGATGCATCTCTTTGTAAATTTAGCCTTAATATCATCAGGCAAAGGTTGGAGGTGAAGCCAAGAATAACGTCTTAACAGAGAACCAAAGGCAGCAGCTCTAGAAAAAGCATCAGCTGCATGACAACTATATTTAACAGAATTATGGGCCCACTTAAGAAGAGCATCCCAGCAAAGAGAGGGCTGAAGCCTTCCCCTCAGAATCAGGAAAGTCAGAAATAACCTGATAAGCCTGAGAGAAAAGAGTAAAACATACCTGGTCATATAGGTCTGGTAGTTAACAGCCCAAAAGGCCAAGGTAGCAGCAATGTACACCTTTTTGCCCAACTTTTCCATGGTCCTAATGTTCTTGTCAGAAGGAAATAATTTAGTGCAAAGCAGCAGTTTGGAAGGTTTGTCAGAAGAGTGACAACGGGGGGTCAGCAAAAGGACACTGCAGAAACTTACAATCATCAGGCACCTTATAAAACCTATCATTTTTTTAGGGGCTGGAGGCTGGGAATCAGGGGCCTGAGAAGCTGCTGACAAAGCACCAACAAGGCAACAAAGATAGGAGGGACAGCAGAGGGCTTGAGAGACTCCATTTGGAGGAGTTCATAATACCTCTTCTGGACATCAGAAACTTGGGTGCAAGTCTCATTTAAAGAATTCCATCATATGAGAGATGGTATCTCCAAAGGAAAGTTCTTCAAAAGGGGAATCTAAAATAATGGAGCTCTCCTCCTCTGAGCCATAGTCTAATGGAAAAGGAATTTGAGAGGAATAAGCCAAAGACTCTTCCTCAGAGTCCAATTCCTCATCAGAAAATCATGCTCCCTAGGGCTCTTAAGAAGAGTAGATGACTGGGGGGAGGGGGAAGGGGAGCAGAACCAAAAACTCCCGGGGGGGGGGGGGGGATTCAAGGCCATGAGTACATTAAACAACCCGTGTGAAATCCTGCAATTCACACTGAGGGTTCTTAGCATCAAGAGAAATGCTTTATTTTCTGCTTCTTTTACAACAAATGTCAGCCCTAAAGATCTTAAGAGGTTTGGACCCTTGCTGATGCAATCAACATAGTGGGAATTTCCTCACTAACAAGAATCTGCAGAAAACCACTCGATCCCTTGGATATGATCAGCCACGGTTCCTTTCAACAAGTGTAATGGACATCTGCAGAGCCTCAGAGGACGTGCGATAAGCCAGACCCATGCCAACTTCTAAAGTGGTTGTGGCAGAGGAATCCAACGGAATAACCAGATGATCCTCTGGGCTTTTAACAGCCTTGAGAGAGACATCCAAGGGAGGCAGTACGGCAGCTGAATCCAACGTACGCTTTTTGGTCTTTTTCATGGCAAATGGTTGTCCCTTGGGCTGGGAAATTCCGCCATGGCACCCTACACCAACAACTTAGGACGTGGGTTCTCTAGGTAGAGAGATAAGAAGGAGAGGCAACTATGAAGAGTCTTGGAGACAAACGCTTGACAATTTGGGCATGAAGTATGAGCGTGATAAGAGCACATGCAAAATAAACACTGCTCATGACGGTCCTTACTGGGAATCTGTCTCCCACACTGACATTTTACCTTTGTGGATGACCTGTAACCTCGCAACAAAAAGAAAAAAGTCAAGATGAGAAGAAAAACCCCAATGGGGGACTTATCTGAAATGGCTTGGTAACCAGCAGATAAAGAAGCATTCAGACTGACGTTCAAAGATGGCTTTCGGACTGGTGGCAAAGAACGTCTGAGGTAGGTACATCTGTATGTCACTTGTATGCCCTACGCCATGAGCAGGAAGCATAATTGTGATGTATGACATCCTTCTAAAATACCTAAGGCTTTTGTATACTGACCGGGCATAGGGATACCCTTGGCAGGGGATCCCTTTAGTAAGGAATACTGCAACAGTGATATGGAAGGACATCAATGATTATCCAGAGGAAATCAGAGTGTAAAAAAACTACTGTTGGTGTTTTTGTAGCAGAACAATGACTTGTTAGATTTAAAAAATTCCCTACAGAGTACTTATCAGAAATGTGTCAGGACAGCATATCTGCCTAGTTCATTTGTTCAAATTCAGCTGGTCAGGAGAACTCCCACCTTAATTCTCACCTCTGACCATGCATTTAATTAACCCTATTCTACTAGATAATGCAAATGCTACAATTATCCTACTCAAAATCTCAGCTGACTATCAAATGCTTTTTCTGCATCAAGACCCACCAACAACATTGGTGTTTTCTTTCTATCTTAGCTGTTAATCCTTCAGCAACATCTTCCCCTAACTTTGGCATAATTATGTCTTCCATAGTTATTTCCATTTCTGCCTTTTCCTGGTTTCCAAATTTGTCTGCTTTACACAGAAATTCATAACATTTCTGAAATATCTCCAATACCTCTATAGGATCTCTTGTTATTTTTTTGTTGCCTAGTCTTTATGTTGAAAGCTTTTATCCTCTGGAATTATCAAAAAATAGTTGCTTAATAGCAACCTTTCTAAACTCATGCATATTACCCAAATACTCCTTTATTTTACTCTCCCTAGTAAACTCTTAGTGTACTAAAATGGGCTCAAAATAAATACTAAAAAGTGTATGATCATTTTGGTAAACATACCCTCCCTGCATCATAGCTTCTGAACACCAACACATCTCTACAAATGAAAATGTAATTAGGGACCTAGGTAATTTGGTCGATAGCTCCCCTCTCTTTTGACCATCATGTAACCATGTAACCACAGTTGTCAGGCAATCTTTTTTATTTAGCCCAGCTAATTGCCAAAGGAATATGACTTCAGAGCTAGAGAAGTAATAACACCGTTACTCTCAGCATTGAACAGTCCAATTATTGAATAAAATGCTCCATTTCAAACGCAACTCACTAAACGGTTACGGGTTAAAATGGTGAACACTCATATGAGTGAATGCTTTTTGAACCTGTAGAGAAGAGTGGATGTCCTTCTCTATGGAGTTTTTGCCGGAAGCCTTTTGTATGACATCACAGTGGAGCAGGGTCAGGGAATTTGCCATCACCCACTGTTGTGTGATCTCAGAGTTGGTATATATAACTAGCAGGTGGTATGGGGGCACAAATTTAGTTTTCTTTTTTTATTTTTACCATTTTAGACTATCTAAAATGATTGGTCTTTCTGTGTTTGCTCTCATGGGCATTTGAGGTTTGATGAGACATTCCTCTAAATGAATCAAACTCTTTTTTTTTTTTTTTTTTTTTTCTTTTTTTTATATATATAAAAAGATTTCTAAACAAACTGATCACAGGCCTAAAGTACTTGAGTTACCAAGGCAGGAAACTCTATCCATTTATTCAGCATATATAGACTTTTGAAGGGAGATCTCCGATTTGCTTGCTGTTCAATTAGATACCAGACTGTCCTAGTCAAGACAGCTGGATAAGTAAACTTACTATAACATTAGATGTTAGAATAGCTCACTGCTGCAGAAGCCTAAGCTATATAGGATGTCCTCTCAAAGATCAGACCAGATGACCAGCTTCCAAAGCTTTAGGGCAGAGTCCATTTGCCCCAGCCACTGTGCAACTCAAGGAGAGCAGTATAAAATTAGTGCCTAGGAAGAACTTTCTTGTCTCATAAAAGGGTGGCAATAGCTGCCAGATAAGAACAGTAATAGTAAAAATCCCACACCCTGGTATAAAACTAGCAAAAAAAAAAAAAGAGAAATGGGGGGAAGTTGTAGCTAATACAACAGGGATTTATTCAAACATCTGCTGTTAAGGTAAGTTTACTTACACGACTGTACTATGTCCATTATTAGATCACTGCTGCAGTAGACCAAGGTACGTCGGGCAAATACCAGAGCTTAGAAAGAAAGGGAAGAGAAAAAAGGATCAACCCCTGGAGAAGGGATCTAGTTTGTAGTGTTTGGTAAAGATATTTAAAAATGACCAAATAACTGACTCTAGTATACTTCTACAGTCTATCCCTTTCCAAAATGCCACAGCCTGGTAGATTGGGCCCTGACTTTGTCTGAAGCGTCATGCTATGGTAAGAATAACAAAATGCAATAGCATGAGACAACCATTTAGAAATTGTCTAATTTGACACCAATTGTCCCTTTTTCTTACCATCATAGGAAATAAGCAGTTAATCAGAGTCCCGAGTCATCTGTTTTGTCAATTGTCTAAGCTGCCCAGGAATAAGCAGTGTGTGTAAAATTCTCTCTCTCTCATTTTTTTGGTTCTGGGAAGAAAACAGGGAGATGAACTGCCTGGCTCAATGTAAAAACTTTTATACAACTTTTGGTATTAAAGGAGAATTTGTTCTAAATTACCTTTACATTACCCTGTAACTGTGAAAGATGAAATAGGGATGACTCATCATAACAGCTTGCTACTCAGATACTCATCATGCAGAAATCAAAGCAATGAGGAACACTACTTTCCAAACAAGAACTGCAAATAGCCTCATGAGCAGGTAAAAAGGAAACAGTGCAAGCTTTCCCAGGACAAAAATAAGATCCAAAATAAAAGCCACATGCCTTCTAGTTGGATGGATTTGTAAAGTTCCTTTCAAAAACTGTTTCACTTGTGGTAGGGAAGAAAGAGGGATCCAGGGGCAGACAAGCAGAGATGGCCTGAAGGTGAATCTTGACAGAACAGTAAGAAAGGCCAGGGGGATAACCACTCACGAACACTACAGAACCAAGCAGTCCATGGCTTTAAAGGGTCCTGCTTTTTTTCATGGCACCAACTAGACAATCTTTTCCATTTACCAATATATGACTTTCTACTATTAGGATCCTTTGCCTCCTTTAATACCTGCTACATTTCCTCAGAAAAAGGTGCCTAAAAGGGACTAAACTTCTATCATCCAGGTAGCCAACTACAGAAACTGAAGGTTGGTGTATATCAAACAACCCCTATTTTGCAGAAGTCCAGCATGTGAGGAAATTTGTGGTAATTGCTCATGGCCATTTTCAAAAGAAGGGAGAACCACTGATGCCTGGGCCAAAAGGGGGTCACCACAATTATCCTTGGAGAGTCCTTCAGCACCCTTAGAACAACCTTGGTTATCAGAGAAAAGTACAGTTGCGTATACTTGCCATAGATTTAGATGTTAGAGTGTACTCACTGTTGCAGTCCTGACTTGCAGGATTTCCGGCAGTGAAAGCCCTTGGCCAGCCCAGCTACCAGAGAAATAAATCCCCCTCCTCCAACAGCTGGCAGATGCCCTGACAGATGTCAGTATGCCTGGGTATATAGGGAGCCAGACAATGTCATGATTTCAGTGCATTGGGTCAGTCCTCACCAGAGAAAAGTCATCTGAAAGCTAAGTACCCAATTGGGGAACCCTTTTGACTTTTTTGACTCATGTCAGAGAAGGGCAATAATTGCCTCTGTTGTGGTGAGCAGATGCCACAACAAGGCTTCCATTCTTTTTGTATCACCTATTTAGGCACAGATCACAATGTACCTAACTGCCATTTTTGTGCTCGCTTTTGCAGTCCCCTTCTGTGACTGAGATGAGAGCGCAGACCTCCATTGAGACCAGTTTGGAGTCCAATATACCATCAGCTCCCTCATCTTCCACACAAGCCTTAGGACATGGTGTGTTGGTCAGGTCCAGGGCTGCTCTGTAGGCCTTGGCTTCTGATGAATGCACTTCAACCAGGGAAGCTCCTTTATAGCATCAGCTAATGTCAGATCCACATTCCTATGAAAAGACTGGGGTCAGTATTGCGGACGTATGTAGACCCAAACCAAGACATACCCCTAAGAAGGGATCTTCCTCTGGATCTAATGCCTAAGCCTACTAGCACCCACACAAGGTTATCAACAGGATTTGGTTAGGCTAGCTGAAGATTTAATTTTCCTAGTGAGATCCAGGCAGGCCTATATTGAGTCTTCCTCAGGGAAAAGGGACCTTACTCTAGAAGTCCTTTTTGATCCCTTTGAATCAGCTGAAGATTCTGACCAGGAGGAGTCTGTTGTTGATGAAGGACCCCTCCCTGATTTCCTTTGAAGAATCAAATTCTGAGGAAAAACTGGCTTCTGCTTCCACCTGAGGACATTTCCTTGGAGAAACTCTTCATGCCATGAGGGAGCATTTTCCAGTGGGAAGCTCAGGATTACCCACAATCCAAAAAGAGGGTTAGGGAATTCCTTGACCTCCCACAGCACAAGTCTCTTGCCATCCCTCCAGTTTTAGAGGTTGTAAAGGATGTTTTCTTGGATTCCTCTTTGAATCCAGACTTCCTTCCTCCAGTCCCTTGAAAACCAGGCAGGTTTTACAGGGTAATGGACTCAAACATCTTTTTAAGAATCTCTCTGCTGACCCAGAGGCTGTGATTCCCAGGACCCAAAGGAGCTAGAGCTAGTTCCTCAGAAAAACCCTTCCAACTGATGAAGACAGTAGGGCTCTTAATATATTTGGCAAAAATGCTTACACTTCTGCCAACTTAGCTACAAGGGCCTTTAACTGACAATTCCACATGATAAAATACCAGCAGACCATTCTGGAACAGGTGAACCAAAAACTTAAAACTATTAAGGACAAGAATCTGTAAAAAAAATTAATGGACCTATATCACTCTAGCTCTCAAGTTGCTAGGCACTTACACTGTGGCTATAATGCTATGAAAGCTTGCTATGAAAGCTTCCACTGGTTTTATTATTAGAACTCATGCATGGCTAAAGGAATAATCCCATCCTGAGCATGTCAAGTCAAACCTTTTGGATGCACCCCCCCCCCCCCGGCCCCCTGGACAAGGATTTCCTCTTTGGGCCAAAAGTTGAGGCTGTACTTAAAAAGATGGAAAATAAAGCTAAATCCATGCAAACTGTTAAAGACTTGCTACTGAATCTAGCAGGCTCAACCTGAAGGAACTACCCCTCTAAACATTGGTCCTTTCCTTCACAATCCAAAACCAGGCACAAAAAGCCATGTAGGGAAAGGACACAGAGGCAACAACAATAAAGGCTCAGGCAGTGGACTTCACACACTGCCAGGGAGTTCTAGGCCACAGGCCCCTGGCAGAGAGCAACAAAGACTCACCAATCCTGGTGTCTCTGTCCCCCCCCCCCCCAGAATACTAGGAGGAAGACTATCCCTTTTCAAGGAATATTGGTCTCTCATCACCAGACAGGTGAGCTGCAAGTATTAAGTATTATTTCCAATGGTTACAGGCTCATTTTCAAAGAACCACTAAAGGGCTCAGGATATCCAGACATTCCCCCACACCAAAGGAAAAAGGCCCTTTGCCAAATTCAGAATTTGTGCTCCCAGGGTTCAGTGGAACCAGTTCCAGAACACCAAGAAAGAAAGGGTTTATAACTCCAGGCTATTCCTGGTTGCCAGAAAGGAAGCCTCTTAGTGTTCCATTCTAGTCCTGTCTGCCCTCAATCAGTTCATGTTGATTCCAAAATTCAAAATGTTAACTCTTCAAAATCTGTTACCCATGATAGCCCCACAGACCTTCATGTTTATCCTGGATCTAAAAGACGCTTACTTGCACATTCCCATAGAGGAATCTCACAGAAGCTTTTAGTCACTAACAATTTTTTGCTCTGCCCTTTGGCTTGTCTACTGCTCCCAGTGTCTTGACAAAGTGCTTAGCCCCTATGATCACCTTTTGCAGGACCAAAGATGTCCAAATCTACCCTTACCTGGATGACTTCCTAATACAGGTCATGAGTCTTTCAAAACTCCACTCAGATCTGGTGTTCATCCAGAATCTCTTGGCCTCCCTTGGCTTCACCATAAATCAACACAAATCAAACAGAACCCTCTATCATTATTGTCTTCCTGGGGGCTCTTCTGGACTCATCTCTTCAAAAGGCTTTCCTACCTCCAGACAAGGTCTCCCTAAAAATCATGCAGAGACAATACCTCACAGCCAGGGAGTTCCTCAGAGCACTGGGCTACATGGCATCTTGCATCCTCATAGTCCCCTGGCCAGACTGCACATCAGAAAACTCCAGTGGTACCTCAAAAATGTGTGATGTCAATATGCACAGACCCTCTCAACCATGACACAGCTTATCCCTTGTCTCAAGGAGGAATTTGCAATGCTAGGCACAAGCCTGTGCTCAGAACCAGGGCCTTCCTTTCAGGTTCTCACCCCAAGAGCAAACCATCACCATGGCTGCCTCAGAGGCAGTTTGGGGGGCCCACTTCAAACACTTCCAGACTCAAGGAAAGTGAGAAAATTAGTTCAGAGACAAACACAAACTTGAAGGAGCTTATGGCAGTTAAAATGGCCTGGTAGCATTCAATGAAAAATGGAAACCAGTTGTTCTATTAGTAAAAATAGAGAATACCACAGCCATGTGGTACATAAACAAGCAAGGGGTACTCAATCCTACCCTCTGTGTCACCTAGTAATGCATATTTGGGAGACGGCTCACTCTCTGGGGTTACACCTTTTGGCACAATACCTTACAGGGGCTGAAAACCTTCTAGTGGATCACCTCAGCAGGAACCTGATGGACTCCCATAATTGGCAACCGCATCAGGGAAACATTTCTCAGCACAGCAAAACAAAATGGAGTGTTTCTCAGACAGACCTCTTCGCCACCAGTAAAAATGCTCAAATGAAAACATTCTGCTGCAGAAGCAAACTACCCTCAGCCTGGAAGATGCATGCATTTTCTTTCCCTTTGACTCACCTTTTCATCTGTGTATCCCCCTCCTTACCTCTGCTTCCTTGGGTGCTTCTAAAAAAAAAAAAAAAAAAAAAAGGAAGACGGGCTAACAGCAACACTGATAGCCTCAGACTGGCCCAGGCAACATTGGTTCCCTCTGCTACTCAGCCTAACCAACAAGAAACCATGGCAGTTACCTCACAGAGTGGACCTTCTGACTCAGGACAAGGAAAAGATTATTCAGTGCAAACTGCTGACACTCAAACTGGATAATTCCACAGCATCCTGGATGGATCCTACCCTAAGCAAGCAGGTTCAAAATATCCTTAAAAAGGCCAGAAGGCCCAATACTACAAAATCTTATTCAGCTAAGTGGACAGGGTTTTCCACTTGGTGTCAACAACTGGGCCACAATCCTCTCTTAGCCAAGATCTCTATCATCCTAGACTACCTGGCTAATCCGGTTGACAAGGCCCTCCCTTATTCCTCCATTAAAATTGATGCCTCTGCCATTTCAGCCAACATCCCTGTTCTTCCTACTGTCTTTTCTCATCCCCTTCTCAGACAATTTCTTTAGAGAGTGATTCACAACCTTTGGGTCAGCAGAGGAGTTCTTAAAAAGATGTTTGTACGAGTCCATTACCTTATAAAGCCTGTCTGGTTTTTAAGGGGCTGAAGGAAGGGAATCTGGATTCAAAGAGGAATCCAAGAAAAAAAGAAGTTATGTACCTACCATAATGTTCCATGTTAGTTGTCTTCTTCTCACCTTCTTTCTTGCTGGTTGGGTTCGGAGCCAATCTTCGGCTCCGACTCGGCCATCTTCAAAAGCTCGAGAGCTGCTTACTGGCTTGAGGCCCCCCTATATCCCATGATGCCTGGCGCTAGATACCCAGATCTCATTTGGTAAGTCTAACTGCAGACATAATAATAAGGGAATCCTATCCTAGAATGCATAAATCCTACTGGAGAGACTACCAGTCAGAAAGGAAGAGCCAGAGAAGACTCAGCCAGTGAAAAATCAAGAAGAACTCATCTCGGTCCACTAGGATAGGGGGATGGAGGGTGGGACGCAAGAAAGAAGGCGAGAAGAAGACAACTAACATGGAACATTATGGTAGGTACATAACTTCTTTATGTTAAGTTGTCTATCTCGCCTTCATTCTTGCTGGTTGGGACAGCATCCCTAGCACCTAAAAACCTGGGTGGCTCATCGGAAGAGACTTTTCAGAACAGTGGAACCAAAATCAGCTCTGCTCCTGGAAACCAAATCCAACTTGTAATGCAAAATGAAAGTATGTGGGTTGGCCCATGTAGCTGCAGCACAAATAGATTCCATGGGCAACCTAGCCTGAAAGGCCACCAAAGTAGCTAAAGCTCTGGTGGAGTGACCTTTTGGTTTGACTGATAATTCTATATTCCTGAGTTGATATATGAATGTGATGATAGAAGTCAACCACCTGGATAAGGTTACCTTGGAGACCGGAAGACCTTGTTTACCTACTGCATAAGACAGGAAAAGTTGATCTGATTTTCTAATGTCTTTGGTTCTATGCAAATAAAAGCGTAGCTGTCTGTGAACATCTAACTGATGCAACTTATATTCTGCCCTGTTGGAGTGGTTAGGGGAAAAACACAGGAAGGTCTATGGACTGATTCAAGTTATTCTCTGAAGAGACCTTAGGAAGTAAGGAAGGATTAGTCATAAGAGCAACCCTGTCATTGTGGAACATGAGGTATGGGGGACAGATAGAAAGAGCCTGTAGTTCCGAAACTCTTCTGGCTGAAGTAATAGCTAGCAGAAAAAGGGTTTTCCAAGATAAGAACTTCAATGAACAAGAAGCTGCAGGTTCGAAAGGGGGCAAAATTAAAGAAGCTAAAATCAAATTTAGATCCCACGGTGGTAGAGGATCTCTCACTGGGGGCCTGAGCAGAGTGGTTCCTTTGAGAAAGGCTTTACACAGCTTATGGGACATGATATTGTTTTCTGACAGAGCAATGTGAAATTTTGAAATTGCAGCTAATTGAACTCTAATTGTAGCAGAAGCAGACACAGCATGGAAGAGCTCCACAAGAAATTCCAAAATGTAGTGTACAGGGGCTGAAAAGGGGTCTATACTTTTTGCCTCTGCCCAGGAAGAAAAACGTTTCCACTTACTAGCGTAAGTTTTTCTGGTTGTAGACTTGTGTGATGACAAAAGGATTTCGCGCACAGAGGGGGAGATATCTGGGAGCCTGGCTAAGGTTGGAAGTGGAGCAACCAAGCCGTGAGCTGGAGAGAGTGTAGGGATTGGTGCAGACTGATGAATCAGGAGGTCTGGAACTAGGTCCAGAGTCCAAGGTTGCTCAAGAAGATAGCGATGCAGGAACGGGAACCATATTTGTCGAGGCCAGTAAGGAGCAATGAGGATCATTTTGCAACCCAAAACGGTAGCTTTCTGAATTAGCTTCGGGATGAGGGGAAAAGGAGGGAATGCATAAAGAAGTCCCTGAGGCCAATTGTGGACTAGAGCATCTCTGGGGGAATGTCCGGGAAGTGGAAGGAGAGAGAAGAAATTGCTGCACTTGCTGTTGAAGGGAGTTGCAAACAGGTCGCAGCAAGGTTGGCCCCATTTGCGGAAGATTTGGTCTGCAACTACCTGGTTCAGAGACCACTCGTGAGGCATGAGAATTGCTCTGCTCAGTCTGTCTGCTATGACGTTGGACCTCCCATGGATGTGCGTTGCAATCAGAAACTGTTAGGAAGGGATCGCCCACTGCCAGAGTTTGAGTGCTTCTCGACACAGGGGGTAGGACCTGGTTTCGCCCTGCTTGTTGATGTACCACACTACAAACATAATGTCCGCTTGAATTGCAATGGTCACAGTAGGAAGAGATTCCTGAAGAGCCTGCAACGCTAACAGCACGGCCCTCATCTCCAAGACATTTATGTGCAGATGATACTCATGAGGTAGCCAGGTGCCTTGGACTGTTCTGCCCTGATAATGCCCCCCCACACCCGATCAGGGAGGTGTCTGTGGTCACCGTAGCCACTGGAGGGGGGAGAACAAATGGTCTGCCGTGGAGCACTGATGTGGAGACCATCCACCACGCAAGGTGCTTCTTGCATGCTTCTGTGATCATAATCATGTAAGACATGGGAAGTTGCTGGAAGGACCACTGAGTGAAAAGAAGCCACTGGAGAATCCTCATGTGAAAACGAGCTAGAGGGACAAGTACGATCGCTGCTGACATGAGACCCAGAGTTTGAAGGACAAACCTCTCATGAATTCTTTTGCATGCTAATAAAACCTTGACATGCTGAGAATCACCAACACCCTGTCTGGTGGGAGGCTTGCTAACATGTCTTTGGTATTTAAATTTGCGCCTATAAAGGTGATAGATTGACAGGGCAACAATGCAGACTTTTCGAAATTTATTGTGATACCTAGCCTGGAGAAGTGTTGACAGTGCAGTCTCTGGCTCGCAGAAGGTGATGTCTGGTGGTAGCAGTGAGGAGCCAGTCATCGAGATATGGAAACACCTGGAATCCTTGCCATCTCAGGTGAGCGGTAACTACTGCCATACATTTGGTAAACACCCTGGGGACTGTGGTGAGACCAAAGGGCAGAGCTCTGAACTGATAATGGCTGGCTCCCAGCCGGAAGCGAAGGAATTTTCTGGAGCGTCTGTCCATTTTGATGTGGTAGTACACATCCTGAAGATCTATGGAGCACATCCAATTGTCCTGACCCAGAAAGGGTAAAATGGACTGAAGCATGACCATCCGGAACTTCGTTCTTTGTACAGACTTGTTTAGTCTGCTGAGATCCAAAATGGGTCTCCAGTCCCCTGTCTTTTTTGGTAGCAAAAAAAACCTTGAGTAAATTCTGGATCCTTGTTGGCCTGCTGGGACTTGCTGGATGGCCCTTTTTCTTAGCAGTTTTGAGACTTCTTGCACTGCTTGGTCCTTTAGAGTGGGTGGAACGTCTGGAAGGGACTTGTTTGACCTTAAGGGGGTGTGAATGAAGGGAATTCTGTAGCCTCCAGATATGACGGACTGTACCCATATGTCTTGTGTTATGTCTTGCCAGGCTCTTGGGTACAGCGATAATCTTCCCCAGACTGCCTCCAGAGGTGGGCAGCCGGGCAACCCTTCAGAGATGCTGGAAGGGCTTCTCAGAGAAAGATTCTCTGCTGCCCTGATTTTGCGGACCCCCTCTGCCACGAGGGTGGCGTCTGTTATTGTTCCCTCCTCTGCCCCTGGATGGAAACTCACCACGTGTGTCCGGCAAGGCTCCCTGGGATTTATGGAACCACATCTTTCCACTCTTCTGACCCATAGGATATGGTCTAGAAGGAGTGGAAAAATGGACTCCTATGGCAGAGATAGTCTTGCCTTCCTGCTCACACCTGGTAAGGGTATCTTTCACCTGTGATCCGAAAAGAGAGGAACCACCAAAGGGAGTGTTGGTGAAAGACGCTCTGAAACGTTCCGCAAAGTTACATAGCCACATCCAAGCGTGCCTCCTTAAGGCCACACCTGTGCCTGCAGCTCTACTCACACCATCGGCTGCATATGAAATGAGCCTCATGGAGGAGTTCACCACTGAATTAAGAGTCGCCAGCTGGGAGGCTGCCTTAGCCTGGGCCCCCTCAGCTGATGGATCTTGGAGGTTATCTCCAAGCTCTTTCAGGAGATCCCTCTGAAGACGGGTAAAGTGGCACAGGTAATTCAGGGACCGCATGGAAAAGGTCGCTGAAGAGAACATCCGCTTCCCATATCTGTCCATCGTCCTGGACTCCTTGTTAGGGGGATAGACAGATGAAGAAGTTTCAGCCAACTCCTTTGTGGCCGCCGCTACCACCATGGCATCAATGGGGACACCTTTGGTCAAGAACCGTTTGTCCTGCGGTGCAGTAATAAATTTGGCAGGTCTTCTAGGGGTTGGTTCCGTCCATGTCTTCCGAGCCACCACAGACATCAGTGGGTCGAAAGGCGGAGACACCCAGGAGGTGGAAGGTCGGGATCCAAATGCGTCCAGGAATACTGATTCATCCTCAGTAGGGCTTAGGTTAGTCCAGTTCTCCCTCTGCCTAAGCATCTCAAGGATGTCTGAGAAGGAGACATCTTCAGAGGGGGATCTTGTGGACCCTTCCGACTCCTCTAAGTCGGTATCTGATGTGACAGACTCGGGGGAGTCAACATGCTTCCTCTTGCATTTCCTCTTGCGAGGTGGCTCCTCTGAATGATCAGGGGAGGCTTCGGAAGAGGAGGATACACCCAAAGGGGTGTCCTGGAGTGCTGGATCCCCACGCTTCGGGTCTGGAAGAGGGGCAGAGGCTGACACAGGCACCCTAGGGGGAGGAGCCAATGGGGTCGATCGTGGGACGACTCAGGGGCCAGATGGAGCCGACTCCTGATGAGGAGGGTTGGACAACATTTTGGCTAGGGCCTGCGATTTTAACAGCCTACTGACCACTCTTTCCAAGTCATGGTCTGAAAGTCTAGAGGACCGAGAAGAGTGGGATGAGCGATGACTACGCTCCGATTGGAGCAGAGGCAACTTCGGAGCCAAATGTATAGACTCCAAAGAAGGAGACCTGGATCTTTTCCGACTCTCAGTCGGCTCCGAAGAACGTGTCGGAGCCGACTGGGAGGGAGGGACATCGGTTCCAACTGGAGCAGAGATGGATTGTATGGCTTCACCCAACGACGGCTCTGAACTGGGAGCCGACTGTTTAGGTGGCCTGGAAGATTTCACGGGCTGAGCCTTCCCCGGTGAATCTTGGGGTTTAAGCAAATCCCTCAGGATCAGTTTATTTTTGCGCTCCTGCAGGACTCTTGGACTGAAAGCATGGCAGATCAAGCAAGAGTCCTGCAGGTGCACGGTGCCCAGACAATAAACACAAGAAGTGTGACCATCTGTCAGAGACATCTTCTGACAGCACGAGTCATACTTCTTGAATCCGGATGGTTTAGGATCCTTGGACATCCTGGAGGAAAACCAAGGACAAGAACACACACAGAAAGGTTAAAGTAACCAACCAGTAACATTTTACACACTACAGTTACCACAACCAACTACAAGCACTACTACAACAAAAACTATAGATAACTATCACTAAACACTAACAGTGATTAATAAAATATATATATTTTTTTTTTCTAAGAAGGAAATAGAGAGAAAAGGTTAACCTCTAACTTAAACGGAAAACCTTTCTGAAGTAAAGAAAGAGAGAGAAGGGGGGGGACTCTCTAACTTAAACGAGTTTCTTGGGGAAAAGTAAACGGATCTAGAAAAGAAACTAGCTACGATACAACAGTCTAATCTAATGACTAATTCTACACTAAAAACTACAGTTTTGACAAGAAAAATGCAATAATAAAAAAGTTTTATACAACCTGAGCCAGTAGAACAACCTCGCAGCAGAAGCAGCAATCGAGATCTGGGTATCTAGCGTCAGGTATCATGGGATATAGGGGGGCCTCGAGCCAGTAAGCAGCTCGCGAGCTTTTGAAGATGGCTGAGTCGGAGCCGAGGATCGGCTCCGAACCCAACCAGCAATAATGAAGGCGAGATAGACAACTTAACATCATCCTTTACAACCTCTAGAACTGGAGGGATGGCAAGAGACTTGTACTCTGGCATGTTAAGAAATTCACTAACTGTGTGCAAGAAGTCCTGTATCAAACAACTTAATTCGAGAGGGTATATCCTAGTTCTGGTCAGCTTGTCTGTAAGATTTTGCTCTGATGAAATGTAGGTAGCCTGGAGGGACAGATTGAGCAGAGTCTCTAATTATCAGGCTACCACAGCTAGTCTGCAAATGGGGTAGAAACTGGCTCCCCATGTTTATGTACTACATCACTGTGGTGTTGACTAAGATTACTAGCAGAGGGCCTGGAATTCAAAGATGATTCCGAGATTTTTGAGCAGTTGTTACAGCCCTAATTTCTTTGACATTTGTGTGCTTAATTTGTGTTGCTTGTTCCAGAGACCCTAGAATTTCATCCCATTGGACACAGCTCCCCAAGCAAAGTCTGATTTATCTGTGGTTACAAACTAAGAAAGGCTAGAGAGGAAAAAGGGAGACCTGGGTTGGCAGACAACTGATTCACCCATTCGAGTAACCCCCAGAACCGAAAGCCTTAGCCCATAGCCACAAGTTTTGATTTCACAGACCCCAACACTGGAATTTGAAATGAAAGGGGATATTGGTGTTGGGTCCACATTGTTTTGACTAACCATCGAATATTCTTCATGTGAAGTGTGGCCAAAGGAATTGTGAGAATAGTAGAGGCCACAAAACCTAGAATTCTGAGCTATTCCTTGCCAGGTGCCAATGTCTGACTGGAAAATATCACAAACTGCTTGTAGTAACATTTTATTTTGACCAGAGGAAGAGAAGCCATCATAAGGGATATTTTCAGAAGACATCCCAGAAACACTATTCTAAGAGAGAGGGTATTTCTCTATATGCACCTGAAAATCCAGGCTAAGAAAACATTACCCAATCCAGACATTCTTGACAACTTGAGAAATTATCTTCACGTTTAAACTGCCTTTTTGGGCGAAATATGAAGGCACTGCACCTGCAGTGGGTCACTTACAGGAGCCCAGTACTTTGTAAACACTCTTATAGCTTTTGCAAACCAAAGGTCAAATTGGAAAACTGAAAATGTGATGTGAAGGTTTAAATGAAATATTTAAGTCACATCTCCCATGTACTTCCTTCTCTGGCACCAGAAAAAATACTTCAATAAAATACTTTCCTGTTTTATTTTGGAAGGACAGGTTCTATAACCCCATGATACTGCATCTGAGCTCAAATAGAAGGAAAGAGGAAGATTTCATTGACTGGATGAAGGGGAATCCCATTGTCACTTGCAGCCTTTTTGAAAGCTTCTCAGAACCCAAGTTTCTGAAGTTATCTGATGCTACAAAGGAAAGTAAAGGCATAGACTTGGGAAGGCTTTACGGATTGCCAGGACAGACAGGGGAACACAGAAGAAGGGGCAATACAGTCTGACTATTTTTACAGATCCTTGGATTTGAGCGGACCCTCATTTCTTATTTCAGCTTCCATGCTATTGCTTCTTGAAATTTTATTTGCCTGTGCCTTGTCGGGAATGTTTATTCTGTTTTCTGAAAAAGGAACCTGAACTGGAAGAAAAGTTTCTATTATATTTTGGAAAGGAAGGCTGAAGAATCAAAGAAACACCCTGGATTAACATACCCTTTTCCTCAAACCTTTTAAGGACCTCAGCAGAGGAAGGACCAAAAAACACCTCTATCTAGGAGAGCATTCAGGATCACAGCTTTGACATCCTCTGATAAATTCTGAAAAAAAATATACAGGCACATAATCTTATCATTGACCTAGTGTCAGGTGTGCTGGAAATAGCATAGGTAGTGCCATGAGCACATTTTAGATAATGTTTGGTTACCTAAAGCACAGAGGATACTGATAAATTCAGAGATAAGTCTCTGAAGAAGAGGGTTTAGCAATTTACTCTCAGCTTTCAAAGGAAACCAGAGGAAGCTTATACATGTAATCCTGACAACTCTCTATATTGAAAGCTAAAGTGGAAATAGTACAAACTTTCTTCCCAAACTTTTTTAGGCTTTCCCAACTTGTCAGAAGAAGTAAGGCCAACTGCCATAAGGTGTTTGACAGAAGAGGATTTTGATAGAGAAATTACTGCAGTATCTGACATGGAGTTCAAAAAAGGAATTTTCAGTACAGGGGTGCATTACGTAACTTATCAGACCTTCTAGGAGCAGGTGGCTGACTTTCCAGCAAATTGCTGGTTGCAAAGAAAACATCAGCTAAGGTTGGCAACACATCAAGGAACATCTGCAGTTTGAGGAAAATCCACCTTTCACAAATCATAACACATTTCCTAGAATTCGGATACCTCTTCTGCTCTTACTAAAACATGTTGTTTCCAAATCAATGGAAGACTCTGCATGCAAAGCCCAAAAGAATTTAAGTAAATAAACCTTTGCAAAGCTCAGCCAATCCTCATTATCTGCTTTAAGAAGAGATAAATGTCTGACCTTATGCTTTCCTTTTTCCTGATAGACCACCCAAGTAAAAGGGTGCCTCAAAGGACATGCACCTGTTCTTAGAGTGGCTTAAAGAAGCATCACCCGGTCCCTTTCCCAGTGCTACCAAGAGCAGCTCTCCCTTACCTAATATGGGCAGCTGAACAGCTGCAGATGTACCTGCCTCACGGTCCTTAGTGGTTTCCTGAGAAGCAGCACCAGAGAGACCAAGACTAAGTGATTAGTGTTCCAAGGAACATATAGTAATAGAAGAGCCACCCATCAGAAGCTGAAGTGAAGCAGAAGCTGAGCCAAGACTGAAGTGCCCTAGGTTAACTTTTCTCTTCTTGCAGCTCACAGAAGGTATGATCGAGTTACTGGAATCCAGGTCCATGTCCTTGCTGGAAAAGGTGTCTAACAAGCAGTTAGACCAGCTTTGAAGAGTCAAGTCCTGCCACCTGACAGAAAAGTTAAGTTTTTGAGGTAAAATATTTTATCAGCAACCTCCAACTACACACGACCCAATCCCTAACAACACTTTTTTTTGACAGAAAAGTAACACTTTTCCTCACAAAACATTAAAGAACCCTCACAGGGACTCAGGGCTGCCTGTCTACTGAAAAAAATGTCTGATACGCATGTACTAAGATTTAGGATAGTTGGTAAAACAACAAGTCATGAAATGTTTTGAAAATGCATTTTTAATGGCAACCCCCAAAACCAAAAGCTTTAGCCCATAGTCACAAGTTTTGATCAAAAAAGGAAAACTATGTCTCACAAAAATTATGTACTTACCATAATGCTAAATCTGTGTTGCCTTCTTCTTCCATCCATCTCAACTGTTGCATATTGGGATCAGATTAGATCTGACAACCAACAAATTTAGAATCTTCATACTACTAAGTTCTGCCCCTTCTCCCAAAATGTGCTGCCTTCTTAAAGCTCCTCAGATCAAATTTGCCCTGCATAACAATGCATGTAACTAGAAAAAGGCACTTTATATCAAAAAGCAATGATAAAGGGAAAGGATCAACCAGAAAGGAACCAAGAAGGTTCTTAAACCAGATCTCAGACTGTTCTGCTATATCCACCTCAATTCCTGACATAGCTGGCAATTTGAAAGGGGGGTGGTGGGAGCGGTGGTTGAAACAGATGGAAGAAAACACCACCAATTTAGTGTTATTGTTAGGACCATATCTTTCATAATCAATAATTGTCTTTAGTATCCACTTCAGTCTTTGAGACAAGAAGTCACTTGACATTCAACAATGTGGTCCTATGACAAACTATTACACAATACGCTGGAACCTAGGGATGATCTGGATCAAGACAATGTCCTGCTTGTAGTGGGAATAAATGTGTGAGTAGAAGCCCATGTGAGTGACTGCTACACAGATGTCAACCAAAGAATTACATCCAAAAAAAGACCATAGAAGTAGCTATTGCTCTAGTACAATGGCCCTTAAGTCTAAAGGGTAATGAGATACATCTACAGTACAGAAATAATATACATTCAGAGAACAATCTAGACAAGTTAATTATTGAAACTAGTTGACCAAACTTTGACTTTGAAAAAGATACAAAAAAGATGATTGGACTTCCTAGACTGTTTTGTTCTGTTCACATAAAATCTTAATTGATGAATGCCATTACAATGAAGCATGTATTCCCCTTTGTTACTGAAGTTAGGAAAAGAAACAGGCAAATCAATGGACTGGTTTTAAGGATGACTCAGGGTCACTTTAGGAAGAAAGAAAAGGTAAGTCCTTAATGAAGCTCTGCCCTTATAGAAGATAAGGTAGGATGACAGCAAGACTCCCAATACAGCTGCACACTAACAGCTTAATTCTACCTCTCCTAGTATGAAAACATAAACTTAGCAGAGAAACCCAGTGTACTTGTATTTCTGGGTAAATTTCAGTAACTGGTTAGTAAATGCACTGCGCCTAGATGCAAAAAAAAAGAAAATCAGCTACTAAACATGAGGAAAAAACTGTGCCTGGGAAAATTACTGCAGCTGTTCAGCAAAAAGCAGTGCAAGCTCCAAACATGACTTCCAGTAACATAGAAAATATAAGACAATCACACACAGACCTGATAAAATAACCAAAACACTGATGGAGTATGTCAACTCAAATAACAAAAGGCTGGAAAAAATGGAGGAAGCATTAAACAGATATTCAGTTAATGTGATAAAACTGCAAAACTCAGAGGCTGAAATAAAGAAAGGCTGGCTGAATATGAGACTGCTTAAGAAGAGATGTTTCTAATAAATAATAGAATTAGAAGATGGAGCACATAAGGGAAACCTGAGATTTTCTGCTGTAACGAAGAAGCTGGAAGGAACAGGATATATTAATTTTATGTAAGTACAGATAAGCAACTGGAGAGGTATTCCACAGCAGGAGTTGTTAATTGAAAGGGCACTTTGTGTGCAGTCTCCAAACCTAGCTAGGAGAACGCAACCTAGACCTTTAATAGTAAGCTTGCAATCCAATATGCAAAATAACTGAATACTGAGAAAACTGTGGCAGAAAGGCAAATAACTAAAAGTGGGAAACAGCAGAGCATTTGTTGAGAATGATTACTCATTGTACACCAGTCAGAAGAGGAGTAAATTTATTTCACTATTCAGGGATTGTGAAGAAGGAGGCGTGAGATTCAAACTGCTGTACCCAACTACCTTCAAAATATTCTTTCCTGGAGGGACGAAATCATTTTTTGATGAAGTACATGGTAAGGAGGAAATACAAAAGTTTATCCAATAAAAAGTGAGTTGTGAAACAAAAGGAGATCCTGCTTTCTGTTCTTCTGGTAATAAAGACCACAGAGAGACTGTGCCACTGAAACTTTGTACAGTGTTTCAACAGAAAATGTTTGAGAGAAGACAAAAAGCAAAAAAGTGGGCTAGAAAAGTTGAGTGTACATTAGAAATGAAGCAGAGACAAGATTTGAGAGATGGAGATGAACAGGAATAAAACCAGTAACTTGGAAATTGACAAATGTGGGATTACAAAGCAATAATATTTGCGAAACATGACAATAAGAAAATCTGGAAATACTGGACTCATTTGGACTTTGTTAAACTTGTAGGGGACTCTAAAGCATATGCCCTATTTTGTGTCAATGTTCAGAAAAATATTAAGGAGAGGGGAAGATGACGGAGAAAGTAAGCTGCAAGTAAAAATTTTTTTAATGGTACTATTTTTTATAGTGTATGAATTTCTTTGCATGCTATAAATTAAAGTTTTCTCAGTTATTTTTGTGTAATGGGAATACAAATGCAAACAGGTGCAACTGTTTTTTTTTTCTTTCTCCCTTCTCTCTTTCTCCTTGTTTTAAGAAATGTAGGCACTACAATGTGTAAAAAAAAAAAAAAAAAAAAAAAAGTCTGGTGAGCACGACAAAAAATTAGGGTACTTTTTCTTCATTCTTGCATAGGGAAATAACTGGATTAAGGCTCTTGGCTTGAGCTAGAAACAACAAGTAAATGAAAAAAATACTGAATATTATAAGGCCTTCTTTCTAGAAAATAAATGCATACTCAGTAGCAATTCTGTACCTGGACCTCATGTCTCCATGAGACAATCAGACAAAGAGAATGGCTAGGAGATAGTGTTCTCTGAAAGCATTCAAGTGTTTAGCTGGAAGAGCTATAAATATAACAAAACCAGACAATACTTAGTTGAAGCACAGGCTGCACTATGCATCTTAGCATGAATAACCTTTCTTTCAGGTTAACTTATATCTTTCAGTGTGGCTGCCAGCATAGAACATTTGTTTCCATTACGAGGATAAAACTTCAATATTTGAAGATGCACATAGTGTTGTGTTTTATTATTAAGTTAATAGGTTTAGGGGGTATTGGGTGTGTGTTTGTGTTTTTTTTTTTGTTTTTTTTTTTATTTGAGAGCTTTCAATAAGATGTGACACACGCTCAAATGGATACAACAAGAAACAACTTTATAAAAATTCAACCTGCCAAACAGTATATGCATGTAACACAAACTCTGGAACTAGACATTTAACAAAAAAGCTGTTATACATAAAAGTTGGGAATAATAACATTTTGAAACAATGATGCTTTCTGCAATGTCTTTAAATGTCAACAGTCTCAGAGATAAACAAAAAGAAATGGTCATGAACTATATTAAAAAAATGTAGAGTGCCAATAGCTATGCCAGAGGGGAGACAGAAAGAACAGAGTACATGAATTTGATAAAGAAAGGTTTTAATGATGGTTATTCAGCAGAATACCTAGGACAAAGAAAAAGAGGAGTACATATTTTAATTGCAACAGGTGCTCCAATAGTAATAGAAGATAAAAGAGATAATAATGGCACATTTGTAGTACTAAGGGGCTACTGACAAGGGAGAAGGATTACACTGACATGCATTTACAGTCCACCTAAAACAGCTACAATGGAGATTAAGAAAATTCTGGTTGAAATAATCAGCTTTTAGCAAGACGTGTTACTTATAGGTGGGGAACGGAATTTGATTTGCAACAGTTAAGATGCGTCTGGGGGATCAGAAGGGAAATATAACAAAGGAGGGTAGATTTTTGAAGAACCTTATGAAAATATTTGGCATGGAAGCTGTGAATTCAGTACTAGGAGCTTGGAGTGAATTTATTTATTATTTCCCAAGATACAAAAACTGGGCTAGGCTAGGCAGAGATTGCATTTCACAGGACACATGGGCATTTAGTTGAAGGTATGTATATGCACCCATTAACTATTTCAGATCATGCTCCAATAATAAACAAAAATACAGGGTAAGGAAATAAAAATGAGACACTGGTGTTTACCCACCTATCTCTTGAAAAGAGGAATTTAAGGAATGGGTAGTAAAATTTAGTCAGGCTCTATTAGGGAAGATAGAAAATTATTCTGAAAATACAGCTAGGGAGTGGGATAAAATTAAAGAGTTTAAAATAGGGTGGAAATAAAGAACAATATGGTTAAGAAATAAAAATTATTTAGAGGAACTGACAAATATTAAAGTACTGCAAAATAAGAGAAATCTCACAGGACAAGAGGAGCAACTGCAGAACGCTAAACAGAAAATAAGAGATTACCTCCGTAATATGCAC
The DNA here is from genome assembly GCF_019279795.1 of Protopterus annectens. NCBI lineage: Eukaryota > Metazoa > Chordata > Ceratodontiformes > Protopteridae > Protopterus > Protopterus annectens. The sequence continues at coordinate 1,526,137,700 of NC_056746.1, read as the reverse complement.
GAATTTAGAAAGATTGCTGTTTGATGATAACTCAAGAGGAAGATAACAAGAGATCCTATAGAAGGTTCTATGAAAGTCTCTATAAAGCAGAGAAATATGGAAAGTAAGAAAAGGCACAAATGGAAATGTTATAGAATAAATAAATATGTGAAGGTTAGAGGTAGGCAAGGCTCAATTACTAACAAGATAGAAGGAAATGAGATAAAAATGGTGATGTATAACTAATCCTCAGCAGCTGGTAAAAATTGGGTTTTGTTGGGGACAAAGGGAAAAGGAAAAGAAACTCCTAAGGACATGATGGTTTGTTTATCGACAGTCTAAGTTAAAAAGTTCCTTTTAGAAACCCCCATGGGCTATGATTTTGAAACACATGAAAGTTGGAAAAAGCTGCCAGCTGAACTTTAATAGTAGAGTATCTGAGGCCCAACTGGAAAAGCTCAGCCAGGAAATCCAAAGTAACCTGGATAGGAGTGAAAAAAAGGATATATACCCCCTGGAAGTAGCGGAGATGGAAAAATGTTTCCATTTGCTAACATAAACCTTCTGAGTGGATGGCTTCTGAGACAAAGATAAAATATGTAGTACTTGTTTAGATAGTCTGAGATCTCTGGCAATCAATGGTACTGGAGTAACCTAGTGGTCAGTATGGGGGATTCCTAGTATGGGTGAGGTTGACCCTTGGGGTGATAGAGCAGATCTGGAATTTTGTCTAGGAACCAGGACAGGTTGAAGAAGGTAAGGCCAGAGGAAGGAAATCCAGACCTCTCTGGGCCAGAAGGGGTTGATGAGGATTATTTTTTGATCTGCAATAGGTTGCTTTATGAAGAAATTTGATTATCAAGGGTGTTGGAGGATAAGCATACAGGAGACCCGAGGACCAAGCATGCAAAAGTGTTTTACCTGTGTGTAGTCTCTCTGCTGGGAATCAGGATGAAGAAGGTGCTGTATTTGGCGTTGAAGGGTGTCACACAGAAGTCACAGCACCATTGCCTCAACTGGCAGAAGATTTAGGCTACTGATGGATTGAAGGGGACCATTCATAAGGCATCAGGATGCCCCTGATTCAACTATCCATCAGAATGTTGGATTTCCTCAGCATATATACTGTCATTAGAAATCGTTGCAAGGGCATTTCCCACTGCCACAGCCTCTCAACAAAGTGGGTAAGAATGGATTCCTCGTTTGTTCAAGTACCATACTACAGCAATGCTGTCGGACTAAATCATAATCACCCCTTTGGGAAAGTTCTGGATTGCCTGCAACATGAGAACTGCTCTAATCTCCAAAATGCATAAGTGAGCCACTGTTTGTGGCCAGGTACCTTGGACCGTCTTTCTCTCACAGTGCCCCACCCCTGACCAGGAGGGGAGGATTAGTGGCTACCATGGCAGGGAGAACAAAGGGATGGTGTAAAGAGAATAGAGGGGAGGATATCATTGCAGAATATGCTGTTGAGTCATGTTGATGAGGCAAATTGGATAAGACACAGGATGGGTGTAGACTGACTACCGGAGTAGACAGAGTCCACTATAGAATTCTCATGTAGTATTCATTAGAGTGACAAAACAACTGGAGCTGAATGAAAAGAGCAGGAGCTCTCGGAAATAACTGGATCTGATTGGCAAGTGTTTGAAGAGCCAACACTCTTGAAGGTGGGAGTTTTGCTATTTGTCAGATAGTGGCCAGAAGGCAACCAATAAACTCTAGGGACTGAACTTATTCCAACTTGGACTTTTCCAGACCAACCATGATTCCCAAAGATGGGCATATTTGATGTAAGTAGCACCTTGCTCTAATCAAAGCATTTATTGATGCTGTCATGACGAGCCAGTTACCCAGGTATGGAAAGACCCAGAAACCTTGCAGCCTCAGCCATACACTTGGTGAACACCCAGGGGGTGGTGATGAACTCAAATAGCATTGCTCAAAACTGGGAACGACTGGCACCCAGCCTAAACATCAAAACCTTCTGGAGTGTCTTTCCTTGAGGTCTACCAAGAAAATCAACTGTCTTTCCTCAAAAAAAGCAAGATGGAATAAACACTTACCACCTGGAATTTGGTCTGTTGGACAAAAAGCTTTAGCTTGCCTAGATTTAACATGGGCCTGAGGTCTCCCTGTTTGCTTTAGCACTAAAAAGAACTTTGAATAGAGCCCAGATCATAGTAGGTGTGGTGGGGCCCTTTGGATTATTTGGCTTGGTAGCAACTTCTGGATTTCTAATGCTCCTTTGCTCTGCTGATGGGTTGGAACTTCTTGGAGATGTTTTTGTTTCAAATTTGGAAAGGTGTGGAACAGGGTAAAGTAAGCTTTGGCAATGACTTGACACCCAATCTTCTGCTGTGATGGCATCCAGGCTTGCAAATGTAGAGTCCTCCCTGAGACTGCCTACAGAGTGCAGCAGTCAGGCAATTTTTCAGCAGCAATGAAATATCTGTCCTGAGAAAGCAACTCTGAGGCCCTGGAACTGCAGAACACCCCTGCCCCTTGGGCAGCAACCATTAAAGCTGCCTCCCCCTCCTTCATGAGGCAGTATCTCATGAAAAAGGCTGCAATTTTCAGAACATCTTCCTCCCCCCTCTTTGATTCCTAAGGAAGGTTCTTTGGGAAGTGGAGAAGGGGGAACAAAGAAATAACCAGGAAGTCCTTGAGCAGGGCTAGTCAAGTCTCAATGGCACAGGCTACCATGAGATCAACTTATTCCAATTTTTAACCCTTGAAGATGCTGACATTTGTGCAGTCACAGAAACCTGGTTCAAAGCTGCATAGAGCACCCCAGCCTTACCCGATTACTAATACTATCATACATACAGATCCCAAACTGAGGGCAGCAAAGCCAAAGGATGTGGTGTTTCAATATATATTTAAGATATACACACCTCCAGACTGGTCAAACAGTATGATGCACAGGAGGCACTTCAGGTGCAGTTAACAGTTGACAAGACCCCCTATTCAAATCATAGTTAGCTACAGGCCCCCCAACATTGACTCAAAATGACTGCCACCTATCTGAACCTCCTTGAATCTATTAAGATTCAACCCTAAACCCTCTATACCCAGATCCTGGGCAATTTTAACTACCCAACCATTGACTGGAAGAACTACTTGAGCCAGAATACAAATGCTCAAAGACTCCTTGACTTCATCAATGCCAATGCCTTGGACCAGCTGGTTGACCCCCCCCCCCCCACAAGAAGTGACAACATCTTGGACTCGGTACTAACCAACACAGGAAACCACTGGAGCATCCCCACAATGTCACCATCCCTGGTAAGATCAGACCACAAAGCGGTCACCATCTCCCATGACCACCCCCTCCCCCCAGCTAGGGTTAAACAAAAAAGCTTCTCCAAAGCCAATTACAACCTCCTGAGGGAAGGCCTAAACAGTTTCACGGCCCTCTCCCCAACAGAAGAAAGTGGCACTAATGTCCAAACCTACACCAAACTACCATACAACCATTTATATAAATGCATGGAGATTCAGCATTACCTGACAGGACAAAATCCTCCTCATCAGGGAACAGTAAGTCTGTCTGGTGGACATCAGCTACAAATAAACTCTACAACAAAAGGAAAAAACTGCTGTCCAGGACCAAGAAGGAACAGGTGCCAAATTGGAAGCAATCTCTCCTTGGCCTAAACAAGCAAATAAGGGTATTAGTGAAGTCCTCCAAAGCTACCTTTGAGTCTAAATTGGCCACATCTACTAAAGACAATCATAAGGCCCTTTCACATACGTCTGAAATCTATGGGGAAACACCCAAACCTGCTCAAAACTGATGGTCAAGGACACCACGTACACAAATGCTGTGGATACTGCCAACCTGCTAGCAGACAGGTTCAGTGAAAACTTCACCCCTCTCTCCCCCCCAGCAGTAATCTAGAATATTTCTCCACCACCTGCCTCCACCCCTTATCTCTAGGGAACAAGTCATTACTGCCTTCTCTAAAACTAAAAACACAGTTTCCATTGGACCCAATAACATCCCAGGTTGCATCCTGCATCAACTCGGGCAGGAACTCGCAGCACCATTAGGCATCCTGTTCAACCTAAGCCTGAGTACCATTTTCATCCCAGCAGAGTGGAGAATGGCTACAGTCATCCCTCTACACAGAGATGGAGCATCCACTGATCCAGGCAGTTATAGACCCATCAGCCTAACTAGCCTGATTTGCAAGGCCATGGAATGCATTATCATGGACCACATTAACAAGGACATCGGCAACCTCCAAACACTTGATCTCACACAGTTTGGTTTTGTCAAGAGAAGATCGTGCCGGTTAAACTTGATAGTCACCAAAGCCATGGACAAGGGAAAGATGGTGCAAGCCATCTACCTTGACCTGACCAAGGCCTTCGGCACTCGGGCATAAGAGATAAACTATCCCAGCATGGCTTAAATACATATGTGACCAGATGGGTAGCTAACTGGCTCACTGAAGGAACTCACTCAGTTAAAATAGGGGAAGCTACCTCAAGTAGTAGACCCTTAATGAGTAACGTGCCCCAGGGATCAGTCTTGGGGGCCCTTGCTGTTTGGGATATACTTCTCCAAGGTGCAAGCCAAAACCAGAGGTCTACAGCTGACCACGTTTGCAGATGACTGCAAGTTGGGCACCGTCATCAAATCCCTTAGTGATGTAGACATACTACAGGAGGGTCTCACCCAGGCAAATGCCTGGTGCCAGAAACACGGCCTCAAACTAAACGCCAAAAAAATGCATCATCATTCCCTTTGGAGGGAGAGTGATGTCTCCACAAATGATCACATTAATAACAATGTCCTAAGCACAACTTTGTAGATGCTAAGGAACCTATGCCGTCATCCACATAAAAATGGGAGATGGCCGCCAATTGCACCTTAACCGGAGAAGCACTTGCTCCCTGCCGAAAGATCAACGAGAGGAAGTCCAGAATGGTTGAAGTAGGGACAGTAAATGGGTCCAAGCCCTTGTCTTTGGCCCAAATGGAAAAACGTTTCCATTTACTATTGTAAAGTTTTCTGGTAGACGGCTTATGAGCCGCAACCAGAATGGCCTTAACGGGAAATGAGATACCAAGAGTCCTAGCCATTAATGGAACTGGATCAGCCAAGCTGCAAGCTTGAGGTTGACCAGGTTTGGGGTTGGGCAACCCGCGGGATGAGAGATCAGTTCTGGACTGGGATCCAGAATCCACGGAGGAACCACACTGTGAGACCGCAGAAAGGGGAACCAGATCTGCCGAGGCCAGAATGGGGCTATGAGGATAACTCTGCTCCCCAACCGACAGGCTTTCTGAATGAATTTCATCACGAGTGGAAGGGGGGGGGATAAGCATAAAGGAGCCCGGGAGGCCAAGCATGGACTAGAGCATCTCAGGGGGTCTCCCCTCTGGGGGGAATTATTGCAAAGTACTCGCTGCATTTTGTGTTTAAAGGAGAAGCAAAAAGATCGCAGCAAGGCCGACCCCATTTGTGGAAGATCTGCATCGCAACAGATGGATTCAGAGACCACTCGTACGGAGTGAGAAGTACCCGACTTAGCTTGTCTGCTAATATGTTGGACCGTCCCGGGATGTGCGTTGCTACCAGAAAACGGTTGGTGGAGATCGCCCATTCCCAAACTCTCATGGCCTCTCGACACAGGGGATAGGATCTGGTTCCTCCCTGTTTGTTTATATACCAGACTACAGACATGTTGTTGGTCTGGATCGCAATAGTCTCTAGGGGGAGAAGGTTGTGGAGAGCTTGCAATGCCAAAAGCACCGCCCTCATCTCTAGGACACTGATATGCAATGCGGTCTCTAGGGAAGTCCACGTGCCTTGAACGGATCTGCCTGAGCAATGCCCCCCCCCACCCAAGGCGAGAAGCGTCTGTGGTCAACGTGGCTTCGACTGGGGGAATCACGAAAGGCCTCCCTTCTCCGAGTTCCCGCGCATGTAACCACCAAAGAAGGGAGTCCCTGCAAACTCTGCTCAGCGGTATCGGCGTGTTCAATGGGTGGAACAAGAGGGACCATTGGACTTGAAGGGTCCATTGTAATATTCGCAGACGGGCATGGAGGGAAAGACCGATCGTTGCTGACATAGACCCCAGTGCCCTCAGGACTAACTCCGCTGGAGGAGTAGGACTCCGGAGAAGGGCTAACACCTGATAAGACAAGATGTTCAGTCTGACTGACGTTAGAGTAGCTCGGGAGATTCGAGTATCCAATCTGGCCCCTATGAATTCCAGGGCTTGAGTGGGGCACAGGCAGGACTTCTGCAGGTTTACTGAAATGCCTAGGTTGTGGGCTAGAGTCAGTGCGTAATCTCTCGCTACAGAGAGCTGATGCCTGTTGGTCACAGTAAGGAGCCAGTCGTCTAGGTACGGGAAGACCTGAATGCCCTGAAGTCTCAGGTGGGCTGCAACCACCGCCATGACCTTGGTGAACACTCTGGGGGCTGAGGTGAGGCTGAATGGAAGAACCCTGAATTGATAATGACTGGCTTCGAGCCGGAAGCGGAGAAACCTCCTGGATCGTCTGTTCATCAAGATGTGGTAGTATGCATCCTTGAGGTCTATGGAGCACATCCAGTCGTTCTCCCGCAGAAAGGGGAGAATAGATTGAAGAGTGACCATCCGGAATTTTTCCTTGGGTATGAACAGGTTCAGAGCGGAAAGGCCTAAGATGGGTCTGAGGTCCCCGGTTTTCTTTGGCACCAAAAAGAACCTTGAGTAATAACCCAAATCCGGACTGATCTGGTGGGACGGGCTGGATGGCTCTTTTTCTAAGCAGCTTCAAAATCTCTGAAGCCGCTGCCTCCCTCTGATCGGGTGGGACATCGGGGGAGGCGGCTGGTTTTGGGGGGAAGATTTAGGAATGGAATGAAATAACCTCTGGAAATGATATGGAGCACCCATCGATCCATTGTAAGGGACTCCCAGTTTGACAGGTGGTCCGTCAACCACCCCCGACTGCCTCCAGAGAGGGACAGTCGGGTAAGCCCTCAGGGCTGTTGCGCGGGTCTGTCCGAGAAAGGTTCTCTAGACCCGAAATTGAGCCGGCATCCACCTTGTCCTCCTCTGCCTCTAGAGGACGAGTGGTTCGCAGCTGGATGGGATTGCTGAGACTTGCGGAACCACAGCTTCTTTTGTCCCCTCTGATTCCTGGAGAAGGATCTTTGGGGACTAGAGAAGCGGACTCCGACGGCAGACAGCATCTTCCCGTCCTTTTCGCTTTGGACCAGCGTATCGCGAACAGTCTTGCCGAAAAGAGCAGAACCATCAAAGGGGGCATTCGCGAAGGACGCCTTGAAGGGAGACGGAGCCAGGCGTGACGTCGTAAGACGACCCCTGCTCCGCTGGCTCTAGCGGCTCCTTCCGAAGCATGGGAGAGGAGCCACATAGATGTATTAGAGATGGATTTCAGAGTGGCCATTCGTGTCGTAAACACGTTCCTGTCTCGGACTGACATGGACTCCGGGGGGGGGCTGCAGCTTATTCCTTGATCAAGTCTCACTGTAACTTGATGGTATGTGCCATATAGTTCAGTGCCCTTATGGAAAAGGTCGCTAAAGCAAACATCCGCTTCCCAATCAGGTCCAACGCTCGAGATTCTTTATCTGGCGGGTGGACCAAAGAACTCTCCTGAGCGAGTTCTTTCTTGGTGGCTGCCACCACCAACATGTCATCAACAGGGGTTCCTTTGGCCCATGACTGTTTATCTGTGGGGGGACTTAGTACTTTATCGGGACACCTAGTGATTGGCTCCACGGTGTTGGGCTCCTTCCACGCCCTGGTGGTAATTAAGTCCACTAGGGGGTCGGCTGGAGGGGACACCCAGGAGGTAGATGGGCCTGCCTCAAACGCCTCCAAGAACACGGATTCATCAAGGGAAGGTTTTTGGGCAGACCACCCCCCCTCTAATATGCAACATTTCCATGTTGTCTCCAAAGGAGACATCTTCAGGGGGTGACCTTGGGGAACCCTCCCTATCATCTAAGTCTATGTCGGTGGTAACGGACTCGGGGGAGTCCAGGTGCCTCCTTTTACACCGACATTTCCGAGGAACCTCCTCGGTGGGGCTATCCGAAGAGGGCTCATCCACAGGTTGTTGTTCCTCCACGGGAACTAGCTGGAGGGCTTGGGCAGGCTGTCCCGATGGTCAGATGATGGAAGACAGACCCTCATACAGTGGGGGTATGGGTGGATCCGAAGCCCGAACCGGGGACCTGGAGGATCTTGACAGTACCCTCTCCACTACCTCAAAAGCTGAAGGAGAATCACCCTCGCCAGCCTCTGAGAGCAATCTCCTCGGCTCCGAAGAAGGGATCGGGGTCAGAGCTGATGCAGTCGGCGCCGAGAGAGAGGTGCGCTCCAAAGCCAACAGCTCCGAAGACACAACTCCCTCAGATCTGACGCTCAAGCCCTCGGCCCCGAGAGCTCGGATCCGACAAGCTCGAGGGCATAGTCGGCGAAGAGACCATCGCTATCAGCACCGACAAATCCCTAGGTCCGAAGGGGCCCCGATCCGATGACTTCAAGAACCGAAAACGAGTCGGAGAAGGAGTGATCGGGGCAAACATGGGGGCCGTACCCCCCCCAGAGGGGGGGGGAGGCAAGAGCACCCCCATCTGCATTTGGGTCTGTAAGAACCGACGCATCATCCGATCCATATCCGCTTCGGAGATGCTTCTGGTTGACCTGGAAGAGGTAGTAGAGGCAGGCCGGGAGGGCCGCTTCGATGACCTCGAGGGAGACCGATCCTCCTCCTCCGGCTCCGGCGAGAAGCTAGGCGAACGGAGCCAAGAGGAGGAGGATCCGGAGACCCCCGAAGGAGACTTAGCTGCTTTAGCTGGCGGAGCCGAGGGTTGAGATTCGGCCCGCCTTTTTATGGGATCTATGTCCCTCTTTATCCTTGTGCCTCTTCTCCTTAGCAGAAGAGGCACTAGTTTCCCCAGAGCTCAAACCCGAAGAGGGAGGTTGAGTCCCGGGTTGAGCTAAGGGAACAGAGGCCGCCGAGGCAGCCGGAGCCCGAATGGGAGAGAAAGAAGAAGCTGACTCCTGGGGGAGCTTTCCCGCCAGGATCAGCTTGTTTTTCCTATTCCCGAAGTGCCCGGGGGTTAAAGGCCGCACAGATATGGCAGGCCTCTGAAAGATGGGCTGCCCCCAGGCACAAAACGCACTGAGTGTGGCCATCAGCTGGGGAAAGCTTGTGGCCACACTCAGTACATTTAGAAAAAAATGGCCTTAGGCCCTTTCGACATGTTAGCACTCACACACACACCCAAACGCTAAGGGGGGAGGGGGAGTGACTAAAGAAAACTAATTAACTGTACCAAGGAAAAAATTTAAACTAGCACAAAAAGGGGGTAGAAAAGGGCTTAATACCACACACACACACACACACACACACGATTTTTAAACTCTAGAAGAGGTTATAATCAGAAACGATCTCACCCAGCCAGGAGCTCTTCAAAAAGGAAAGCTTCTTCAGCCGCGGCAAAAAACGATCTGAGGTAATATGGTTGGTAGCAGGGGATTATGGGTAGGGGGAGGAGCTAGGAGCTCGGATCTTGGAGCTTGGAGCTTGGAAAGCTGCCGGCTCGGATCCAATACCCACAGGTTGCAGAGCAAATGAAGTAACTACTTCAGATCTGCATTATTTTAAGGTTAGACTTTTTCTCACAAAAAGAAAGTTATGTAAATACCATAAAGATAGATCCATGTTGTCTGACTTTCGTCTGGTTCAACCATGGGTTGCTGGATCCAATCTTGCCATCCCCTATATATAATTCCCTCCACTCTGCCTTTGTACCTCAGATTGACTTTGCCCCAGTAAATACTTTATAACAATTGAATTCAAGACTAAACCTAGCATGCAAGTAAAAAGGTAAGAATTGAAGACAGCCAGGTAGGACTGTTCACAGACAGGTGTGGCAAAGAACTACCCGGTCACCAGAAGCCTATTTGTGTCAATGTGGAAGGGGGCAGGAAGGAGGGAGGATGAACTGGATGAAAATCAGACAATATAGATCTATCATTATGGCAAGTACATAACCTCTGTTACCCAATGTTGTCTATTTTCATCCAATTCAACCATGGGAGAGATTCTCAAGCTGTCATAACTGGGTGGTATTAAGGAAGGCAATTCTTGAGAAAGATGGAATCAAAGGAAGAGTGTGATCTGGAATGTGCATCCAGTTTGCAGTGAGATAAAAAGTGTGAACAGTTAAAGTTGCTGCAGCACAAATAGCAATAGGTAGTCTGCTAGAAAAAGCTGTTGACGTAGTCACTCACCTTAGGTTCATATTGTAGAGACAAGCCTTTTTTTATCAAAAACAGAGTAAATGCAGTCAGATAACCATCTCGAAAAAGTAACCTTAGAAACTGCTTTGCCTAATTTAGGTTATGAAAAGGCAACAAACAATTGATCAGACTTTCTGAATTGCTTGGTCCAATGAGGACAGAATCTAAGTTGACAATGAACATTCAACATGTGTGAAATACATTCCCCTTTGAGTATTTGTGGATAAAGACTGGAAGACGTACAGACTGATTTACATTAGTCCCGAATTCCACCTTAGGAAAGGAAGATGCGTTAGTTCTCAAGAAAACGCTGTCTTTATTTAATACTAGATTGGGAGGTTTACAGGAAAGTGTTTGCATCTCTAATATCCAATCTGGCTTGTAATGACAGCTACCAGCAAAATCATTTTACAAGAGATGAACTTCAAATCAACTGATGCTGCTGGTTCAAAAGGTGGTTGAGAGTTAATGCTTGTAACACTGATAGTAATATCCTAGAGGGGTACTGGATCCATGACAGATGGTTGCAGGAGAAAGTTTATTTTCAAAAAAGCCTTAAAAACTCTTAAGGAAGCTACAGAACTGTCATTCTGCCCTATATGGAAACTAGAGATAGCAGCGATTTGCACTTTGACAGTGGAGTAATTATAGCCACTGTTCATACAAGAATTCTAAAATAGAAATAATAGGAGCTGAGAAACGATCCACACCTTTTTCCACAGCTCAAATGGAAAATCATTTCTATTTGCTATGGTAAATTTTATAGGTTCATAGTATGATACTAGGCTATTGGCCCGGAGGCCCTTATAAGCCTAGCCAAGAATTTCACCCATGTTCCTACAAAGTCGGCACCTGTTTTCTCTGTCCAGCATGTACATAGGTGGGATCCCAGGGTATATTTTCTGTTTCCCATCCAGCCATCCATTGGATTTTTGGTCTGCAAAAGGTATGCTGGACATTTATGACAATAGGTTTGGTTAATGATCCAACATCCATGGTGGATATACTAGTAGAGGCCATAGGAAGCGTAATCACATTTGTTGGGGCCAAAAGGGAGCAATGAGGATCACTCTGGCCTTGCATATGCTTGCTTTCTGTATGAATATGCTCATTAACAGCAAATTAGGAAAGCCATACAGGAGACCTGGGGACAACTGGGGACTAGAGCGTACCCAGTGTCTGGCACTGTGGAGGGATTAGGAGAAACTAACTGCATTTGTTGTTCAGGTAGGATGCAAAGATATTGCAGAAAGTTTGGCCCTAGCAATGAAAAATCATGGTTATCATTGCTGGATTGAAGGACCACTCATGAGTCATTTAGACAGTTCTGTCAATTTGTCCAACAGAGCACTGGACATCCCTGGTATGTACATTGCTATCAGAAATAGATGAAAAGACATTGTTCATTGCCAAACTCTCATGGCATCTTGACATAAGGGATAGGAGCATGTCCCTCCCTATTTGTTGATGCAACAGTCTAACTGTAAGAAGAATCACATCCTTTGGGAGGACATCCTGGAATACTTGCAATGCTAGGAGGACTGCCCTCATCTCCAAGATATTGATGTGAAGACTGACCCCTGTTCCCTTAGAAACACACACACAAAGTCATGCACAGACACAAGACACACACAGACACAAGACACGCACAGACACAAGACACGCACAGACACAAGACACGCACAGACACAAGACACGCACAGACACACCCTGGAAGGGAAGAGTCCATGGTTACTAGGTGGATCCATCGGAAATGGATACCCTTTTGTTATTGAAGGGGATATCATCTACCAGGAGATGTGTTGTCTTCAGATTCAAGTCAGACTAATTTTTATATGCAACTAATGAATGTTTTGGGACCACTACACCACTAGGTTCAATGAAGAACTCTCATGTAAAATCTGGCTATTGGAACCATGAGGGTTGTAGAAGTCATTAGACGTAATAGGCAAATAATTAATCTCATCAGAGGAGTAGGGTGATTGAGTACTTGGCTGGCTGTGAGGTTCAGGAATAGTACCTTGGAGTGGGGAAGCTTGGTGATCTATAATTGTGAATCCAGGTGACGTCTGATAAATTCTACTTGTTCAGCAGGGGGTAAGACGACTTTTGGGTGGATTGAATTTGATTGCTAGATCTTGTATCAGTTGGAGTAGAAGGTCCAAATGGTTTGATAACTGATCGCTTGAAGTAGTGGTTAGAAGCCAGTCCTCAAGGCAAGGGAAAATGTGGATCCCCAGCTGGCAAAGACATGCTACCACCACCATCATCTAGGTAAACATCCTGGGGGGCTGAGTTGATAAGGAAAGGAGGGCTCTGAACTGATAATGCTTGGTCTCCAGCCAGAAATTGAGGAATCTCCTCCAACGCTTCTCTGTCTTTGCATGACAGTAAGTGTCCCTGAGATTTACAGAGCACATCCTATCTTCCTTCCCCAGAACAGGCAAAATGGACTGAATTGTGATCATACAGAATTTTGTCTGCTTCTCATATTAGTTTTAGTGACTCAGATCCAAGATGAGTCTGAGGTCCCCTGTTTTCTTGGTTACTAAAAAGAAAATTAAATAGACTCCGGGCGCTAACTGGTCTTCAGGGAGTGGTTGGATGACTCTTTCTAGCAGCTTAGAAAATTCTGCTGTGAGCTCCCATTAACTAGGTGGAACATCAGGAACTTTTAGTTATGTACTCACCATAACTTCAGATGTTTGGGATCCATCTCGCCTACATTCTGACTGATGGGTTCGGAGCCGATCCCTCGGCTCCGACTAGGCACGCTTATGCCAAAGAGCGAAGTCTCTTATTGGCTGAGCTTATTATATCCCAGGATGCACCACTACCAGTCCCCCAGATCTAGTTTGTCCGCATACATGCACACATGCACGCACTGATTATATAACATCGTCAGATGAGACAAGACAAAAACAGTAGAACTCAAAACCGTTCAATCTCTTCTGATCTCCAAGGCAGGGGGAAGGAGGGTGGGTATTAGGAATGTAGGCGAGATGGATCCCAAACATCTGAAGTTATGGTGAGTACATAACTAAAAGATGTTATGTGATCCTATCTCGCCTACATTCTGACTGATGGGACAGCGTCCCTAGCACCTGAATCCTGGGTGGCTCACTGGAAAACACTCCTGAGTACCGTGGAACCAAATGATGCTCGCCCTTTAGATGCCACATCCAATTTATAGTGGGAAATGAAAGTGTGCGGATTGGACCAAGTAGCCGCAGCACAAATCTCCGATATAGCGAGCTTGGAATGAAAAGCTATAGAAGTCGCCATAGCTCTGGTAGAGTGAGCTTTGATAGATGTTGTAAGTTGCTTATTCGAAGAAGAATAAGCCTGAGTTATACAATCTCTAATCCATTTGGAGATAGTAGCTTTTGTGATGGTTTGACCCAATTTATTGTCCGAGAAGGACACAAACAACTGGTCTGACTTACGAAATTGCTGAGTCCTGTCTAAATAGAAGCGCAATTGCCTGTGAACATCCAATTTATGGAGAGTGTATTCTGCTTCATTGGAGAATTTTGGGAAGAAAACTGGTAGCTCTAGAGATTGTTGGAGATAGAGATTAGAACAGACCTTTGGGACAAAGGATGGATTAGGTCTAAGTGATACTCTATCCTTGTGGAAAATCAAGTACGGTGGTTTAATAGACAGGGCTTGAAGCTCTGAAACTCTTCTTGCAGAAGTAATTGCAACTAAGAAGGCAGTTTTCCAAGACAGATATTTTAACTCACATGTAGCAGCCGGTTCGAAAGGGGAAGATGTTAATGCACGAAGCACCAAATCAAGATCCCACGGAGGGGCAGGATGAAAAACTGGGGGTCTTAACAGGCCCGCACCTTTAATGAAAGTTTTGCATAGTCTGCTGCTCATCAATGGAGGATCCATGGATTCGTGGAATTTAGAGATAGCCGCTAGTTGGACTTTAATAGTAGAGACAGAAGATCCTTGATTAAACAGGGATGTTAAGAATTTCAAAACCTCTGGGATTGGAGCAGTGATAGGGTCTAAGCCCCTGAGTTGAGCCCAGATAGCAAACCTCTTCCACTTACTGAGATACAATTTCTTAGTGGTGGGTTTGTGGGCTGAAGATAAAATGTGAATAACTTCCGGGTCTAATGTGTGACTTCTGACTAAAGTCGGAAGTGGAGGAGCCAAGCTGTCAACTTCAAGGAGTGAAGGGACTGATGCTGTCGTCCCGACTGATGAATTAGCAGATCCGGAGTTAGATCTAAAGTCCAAGGATTGTCCACCGCATGTTTCTTCAGGTAGGGGAACCATACCTGACGAGGCCAGTATGGAGCAATTAGTATCATTGTGGACCCCAATTGAGAAGCTTTTTGAATGACTTTGGAGAGAAGTGGAATCGGAGGAAAGGCATAAAGTAGCCCTGTTGGCCAAGGTTGTGCTAGAGCATCCATAGCTGCTTCCCCTTGATGTGGAGTCAAGGAGAAGAACCTTTTGCACTTTGTATTTTGTGGTGTTGCAAACAGGTCGCAGCACGGCGTCCCCCATTTCCTGAAAACCTGAGCTGCTACTGTTTCGTTTAGGGACCACTCGTGAGGAGAGAGAATTGTTCTGCTTAATCTGTCTGCCAATATATTTGATTTCCCCGGAATGTGGGTCGCTACCAAGAAACGGCTGGTAGCTACAGCCCATTCCCACACCCTCATGGCCTCTCTGCAAAGGGGGTAAGATCTGGTCCCTCCTTGTTTGTTTAGATACCAGACCACCGACATGTTGTCTGTGTGAATGGCGATTATGCCCTGAGGGAGAAACTTGTGTAAGGCCTGTAGGGACAGAAGTACAGCCCTCATCTCCAATACATTGATGTGGAGAAAAGTTTCGTCTGGAAACCAGGAGCCCTGAACTAACCTGCCCAGACAATGCCCCCCCACCCTGTCTGGGAGGCATCTGTCATCAGGGTGACCACTGGAGAGGGAACAACAAAAGGGCTTCCCTGATTTAGATTGGATGTCTGAAGCCACCAGCGAAGGTCCCGCTTGCATGTTTCTGTAATCATAATGGGGTGATTGAGGGGAAGATCCTGAAAGGACCATTGAGTTGACAATAGCCACTGAAGAATCCTCATGTGCAATCTTGCCAGAGGAACTAGAAGAACCGTGGCAGACATCGAACCTAAAACTTGTAGGACCATCCTGGCTGGGGCTTTGGATCTTGAAATCAGGGCTTGAACTTGGCCTTGTAAAGTTTGGATCCTTTCGGTAGGAAGAAAAACACGCATCAATTTTGAGTCTATCTCTGCTCCTATGAACCTTATGCGCTGTGAGGGCAGCAAGACAGACTTTGACCAATTGAATGCAATTCCCAGGGTAGCACCCAGGGAGATGGTGGCTTTGAGGTTGTCCATTAGTAGATGCCTGGTGGTGGCAGTCAGGAGCCAGTCGTCCAGATAGGGAAACACTTGGAATCCAAGACTCCTCAGGTGAGCAGTCACTACTGCCAAGCACTTGGTGAACACCCTGGGGGCTGTGGTGAGACCAAAGGGCAGTGCACAAAATTGGAAATGACTGTCTCCCAGGCTGAAGCGCAGATACCTCCTGGACACCTGATGTATCGGTATGTGATAATAGGCGTCCTTGAGGTCTATGGAGCACATCCAAACATCCTTCTCCAACAATGGGAGAATGGATTGTAACATGACCATTCGGAATTTGGATTTCGTGACGGATTGGTTTAGTCTGCTGAGATCCAATATTGGTCTCAGGTCCCCTGTCTTTTTTGGCACTAAAAAGAACCTTGAGTAATTTCCGGATCCAATCTGGTCTGTGGGGACCGGTTGGATGACTCCTTTTTCCAGCAGCTTTAAAGCTTCTGCGGCTGAAATTTCCCTTTGACTGGGTGGTGGGTCCGGGATTTTTTTGGACGGTGGGGGTGAGCATGTGAATGGGATGGTGTAACCTCCGGCAATGATCCGAAGCACCCATCTGTCCTGAGTGATTGACTCCCAGGCTTTTAGGTGCTTGGCAAAACGGCACCCGACTGGCTCCGGAGCAGCACAGCCGGGCAATCCCTCATGAGGTGTGGGAGGCTGAAGAGCCACGAAAGGACTCACGGTCTCCAGAATTGCGGGGCCCTCTGCCGCCTCTGGGACGGCGTCTCCCAGAAAAATTTCCCCGTCCTCTGCCTCTGGAAGGGGAATCTTCCTGCTGTTGAGGAAAAAACTTACGTGATTTACGGAACCACATCTTCCCTCCTCCTTTAGCCTTGGGATAAGGCCGAAAGGGAGTGGAATAACGGGCACCTACGGCAGATAAAGTTTTTCCCTCTTGCTCACAGCGGGTAAGGGTGTCTTTAACCTTAGGTCCAAACAAAGAGGACCCATCAAAGGGAGCGTCGGCGAAGGAAGACGTGAAGGCCTCCGCAAACTGACACAAACGGAGCCAGGCTTGTCACCGTAGAGCCACGCCTGTGCCTGCCGCTCTACCCGCCCCTTCGGCCACATATGAAATGAGCCTCATGGACGAGTTAGAAATTGACGTAAGGATAGCCAACTGAGAGCTAACCGACTGGGCTAGCTGCTCAGGTAGGTTACCGAGAGGAATCTGACAGCTCCTTGACCAGATCCCTCTGAAGCCTTGTAAAATGTGCCAAATAATTCAGGGACCTTAAAGTAAAGGCCGCTGAAGTCAGGGTGCACTTTCCGTACCGGTCCATGCTCCTAGACTCCTTATTAGGAGGATGGACGGACGTTGAAGCCTCTGCCACGTCCTGTTGTGTAGCAGATGCCACCACCATGGCATCTACAGCCACGCCTTTAGTCAGGAACTCCTTCTCGGGTGGGGCAGACAAAAATTTGTTAGGACGAGAAGGGACTGGTTCCACGGTATCTGGATGTTCCCACGCCCTTCGACAAACTAAATCCAGGAGCTCGTCGAAGGGCGGAGACACCCAGGAGGCGGAAGGCTGAGCCCCAAAGGCCTTGAGGAGCACTGACTCATCAGCAGAGGGGGGTTTGGATATCCAGCCGCCTCGTTGTTTGAGGATCTCTAAGATGTCTGCAAATGAGACATCATCCGAGGACGACTTCGGGACCCCTCCGCATCATCAAGATCAGTGTCAGATGTAATAGACTCGGGGGAGTCCACGTGCTTCCTCTTGCACGATCTCTTCCTTGGGGGTTCCTCTGAAGACAACTCTGAAGAACCCTCAGGAGGAGGAACCCCAATGGGGGTAACCTCAGGCCCAGGGGCTCCGCTGCCTACGGACAGGGGAACTGCCAAAGACCCAGTCTCCACGCCCAGGGAAGGTGCCGGTAAAGCCGGAGAGATGGCCGAAGAAGACTTGGCCAAGGCACTCCTCATAGCTCTGAAAGCCGGACCCCCAGAATCCTGGGAGTGTCCGGTCTCCGGAGCCATGATAGCAGGCAGAAGTCCCGCAGCCGAAGCACCGAGAGGGAGGCTCGGAACCGATAGCATAGGTCCCGAAACATCCCCCCCAGGTCCAGCCGAAGAAGTCCGTGTACCAAACTCGGACCCGAAGGCCAGGGTTGGAGTAAGGGTCGGAGCCGACCCTAAGATCTCCACCGGCTCCAACAGCACCTGCTCCGACGTAGCCGAAGTGGTCGGAGGAGGAATAGCAATGACATGGGCATGGGCCATCGGCTCCGAAGCCAACTGGGTCGGAGCCGTAACAAATTTTTGAAAGACTGGGGACTGGAACAGTCTTTGGAGCACCCTGTCTATATCCGAATCTGACATCCTCGATGACCTAGAGGATACTGAACGGGTTTGAGATGGCCTCTCCAACGGCCCCAAAGGGCTAGGGGACCGGCTCCGAGGCGACTCGATGACTATCGGCGCCAAGGAATACCACACTAGTTTCCATCGGTGCCGAGGAGGACTTCGGCGCCGAGGAGGAAGTGTCTGAGCGGGCAACCTTTGTCGGCTCCGAGACCAGTGGAGCCGACGGTGACCCGCCTCTCGATGCCCCAGCCATCGGCTCCGGCCAGAGGAGTCGAGACTGGTGGCATCGAGGCAACTTCGCCCTCGGCTCCAAGTCCTTGGAGCCGAAGGAGAAGCCTGCCTATGTCTTTTGGCGGTCGGATCCGACGGACTGGTCGGAGCCGACGCCTTTTCTTTAGCGGAGAAGGAGAGGATGCTAAAGCTTCTTCAAAGGAGGGTTTTATTAAGCCTTTAAGAATGAGTTTATTTTTCCTCTCCTGGAGGACCCTCGAGGAAAAAGCGTGACACACACTGCATGACTCTTGTAAATGTTTTGCACCCAAACAATAAACACAGAGAGAGTGGTCATCTGTGATTGACATTTTAAAATTACATTTGGTGCATTTTTTAAAGCCCGAAGGCCTAGGATTCTGAGACATTATAACAATAATGCAGTAAAATCTCTGACAGCAAAAACAACACTATAATGTCTTAACTGACACTACGAAAATCAGTTTACAACTGCCGATTAGGTAACAATCCGGCTAACAACAATTAACTCACGGGGATCTTAAAACCCCAAGGGTTTGAGAGGGGTTGACTGACCGGGAAAGGCCCTACAGATGAAGGAGGCCTGAATCAGAACCAACGCCCAATCACACTACAAGATTTTCACTAAAAAACTCCAATCACACACAAAAGTACAGAGTAGCCGTTAAAACAGCTTTTTATGATAAGAACAGCAAATTTCTGACAGAAAAAAGTAAGTTAAATACTACTCAGCTCAGCCAGCTCGAGACCACGTCTTCGCTAGTTAGCGGCAAACAAGATCTGGGGGACTGGTAGTGGTGCATCCTGGGATATAATAAGCTCAGCCAATAAGAGACTTCGCTCTTTGGCATAAGCGTGCCGAGTCGGAGCCGAGGGATCGGCTCCGAACCCATCAGTCAGAATGTAGGCGAGATAGGATCACATAACATCTTTTTTTTTGTCTTTATAGGAGGAATGGAAAATGGTATGGAATAGCCTATGGAAATTATGTTTAGCACCCAAGAATCCATTGCTATCTTTTGCCAGGCTTGTGGATGCAGAAACAACTGCCTCCAGAGTACAGCAGTCAGGAAAGCCTTCAGAGGTGATGAAAGGGGTTCTCTGTGAAGGGACCATGAATGCCCTGGGTGTGCAGTCCACCTCTGCCTCTGCAACTATGTCCATTGTAGTTGCCTCCTCCTCTACCACAAGAAGGTCTGTCACCAGGATTGCCCTTATAAGGGCTCTGTGACTTTCAGAACCACATTTTTTCTACCAGCCAGAGAGTCTTATCTTCCTGACTCCAGGTTAGTGTGTCTTTCATTTCTCGCCCAAATAAAGTGGATCCAAAGGAGGCATTGACAAAAGTCTTACAGTTTTCTGCAAAATTACAAAGATGCATCCAGGTGTGTCAATGGATGGTGATGCGACAGCCTGCTGCTGTGGCCATTCCATTAACGGCGTTAGAAAGCAGTCACATGGCTACACTGGAAGTAGACTGGAGGGTAGAAAGCTGACAGTCCATGGTCTTCTTAACATTCATAGGCAGGTTAGCCAAGAGGCACTTGGAAAGCCCCTTGGTCAAGTCTCTCAGAAACCTGGTGATGGAGGCTAAGTAATTCAGCTCTGTAAGTACAAAAGTCACTGAAGTGCATGTTCCTTTACCAAAATGTTCCATCATCCTAGACACCCTGTTATAGTGAAGTACAGAGGAACTTTTCTCCAACAGTTCCCTTATTGTGGCTGCTGCTACCACAATCACATGCACTGATGAACCTTTGCTCCAATGCTTTCCCTCTTTTGGTGGTGTTAAAATCCTTTTTTTTTTTTTTTTTTTTTTTTTTTTGGGAATGAGTTCCAACACATCAGAGTCTTTCCATGCTCACTCAGCCATGAGATCAATGAGTGGATCAATAGGTAGTACCACTCAGGAGAATGTTGAAACAGAAACAAAGGCATCCAGGAACACAGACTTATCTAGTGAAGGATTATCTGTGGACCATTCCCCTCTTTGTTTCATCAATTCAAGGATCTCACCAAAGGTGAAGTCTTCTGAGGGAGATCTAGGGGAGCCTTTGTCTTCTAAGTCTGTGTCTGGAGAACAGTCTACATGCTTTCACTTGCACATCTATTTTTTATGAACTGGTTCCAGTGGGAGGTCAGAAGGATGTAAACTACACTGGGAGCTAATACAGCATACAGTTTGAGAAGCCAGTGGTAATGACAGTCCCCGTCTCACAGGAAGATAGGAGGTACAAGCAGATTCCTGACGGGGGTCAAATGGAACCGAACTAAATGGATGTGCCTTCTCCCCTGTTATTGATAGTACTCTTTCAAAAGCCTTGAAAGCTGAGAACACCATTAGCTCCATAGACCTCCTCCTATCCTCAGGGGAAAAAAAACTCAGAACCCACGATTCTTGACTCCAAAGCTGACCGTTGTGCCAAGCTATCATGTCAAGGGGAAGAGGCAGCTCTGACAACTTCAGTCTCAACCCATCCCCCGAAGCCCAGCCAAGAAGTTTCAGCTCAGAGTGTTTTGGGGGTCCAAAGATATCGGAGCCAAAACAGGAACGGAAGCAGGAGGAGCAAAATTAGCCCAGATTGTCAACTCTGACAAAGATTTATTTTATATTTGTTTACCAGGATAGTCCAACTGGGTGGTTAACCCATTTTCAGCGGAAGCCCGGGGGGAAAAACCCAAGTTACATTAAATTCATAACATCTTTAAAATACAGACATATGAAATCACAATTATGGTAAAAGATAGCAAATAAAGGGGAATGTAATCATAGATTAAAAATACTAACATAAGTTAAAATAAAAAGAAAAAAATGTTCACACTTAGTACATAGTATAAGAGCAAAAAACAAATGGAGAACATATTTGTCCAAGATTTCATAAGGTATCAGTCAATATTTTAGAAAAAAATGCTAGGTCCTATGGCTGAAGAGTATTCAAGGACATGTTAAAAGATAGCATTATATTGTGTAGAAACTATTGAAAGTAAAAGATCTTATTAGATAGTAAACTAATAAAACTGTTAGTGTATAAAAGAAGAAAAAAACAAAGATAATCGGCAAGTAAGAGTAAAAGATGGAAGGTAGCAGAACAAAAAACAGAGATAATGGGGTGAGTAAGAGTAAAAGATGGAAGGTAGCTTAGCAGTGTAGTACCTAAAAATAAATCATTAGTACAGTAGATATTAGGAGAAATTATGAATAGTAATATTATTAAGACAGGAGCAGAGGCATGATTTGGATAGGTGGGACGTGAGCAGTGTTTTAAATATTTGGGGGTTAGCAGTGGTTCGTATTGATAGGGGGGGGTCACACGTTCCATACCCTGGAGATACTATTGAAGTACAGAGAGTCTCCATGGTAGTTGTTGGTCTTAATTACCTGTAGAAGGAGCTTATCAGAAGATCCAAGTTCTCTTGTGTTCAATAAAAACAAAATTCCCCCAAAGCTGTGGTGAACTGTCTCAAAAAAGGAAAAATGAAAAACAAAGACAGTAGGTTCACCTAAAATGGCTTCTTTAAATCCAATGAAATCCACAAGCAGATGTTAGTCCAAAACTCAATCTCTGTTTAATAAAACAAACAAACAAAATAAAAATAACAAAGTCAGATAAAAGTCCCTTAATATCCACACGATAAGCGCTTTCGATAAAAATCTTCTTCAGATCGTAATGCAAAAGTGGGACTGACATTCATTTTAAATAGTATGCCTCTATGTAACCATCCAATCCGTATACACAAAGAAATTACTTTCAACCAATCCATTATGGCATTGCTCCACCCTATTTGCATATAAGGATCCAGACACTTCTGTTTCCTGCCTTTTTGAGTACAAATCATTATATGCAAATCAAGTTGCACACTCATCCAATCAGAAGTACCAAGCAAGTAAACAGTAATAAGTTGTCATGCCTGTTTACTTCCAAGTATCTTGAAAGCTCTTCCCTTCGTAAAAAATTCTCAAAGAGATTAAATTCCTTGATAAACCATTCAAACGTCATGCACAAAATGGAAACTTGAAACCAATCCATTGGAATTTTGTTCCACCTCATTATATGCAAATGAAGTGAAAGAGAGTTTTTTTTTTTCATGAAGTTCAGGAAAGGAGGGACAGTACAGTTGTGTACACTTACCATAAATGTAGATGTTCAAGTGTATTCAGTCATTACATTTGAGTAATCTGCTGGCAGGTTGCCCTCAGTCGGCCTGATTAACAAAGTCTTGGGTCCTGCGTCAGTTGCTGTCCCTTCTTCCATGACGTCAGGTTCTCAGGGGTATAAAACATGCAGCCAATGCCATTACATCAGTCCCACAAATTTCATAAATTTACATGGCTTCTCCCAGTTAATAAAATATCCAACTCGAGTAGATAAAGACAAATAGACACTCAATTTTAGGTTGGACCTTATCCAACAAACCCACCAGCAGTGGTCTGGAGGATGCGTAAACAGTCTCAGGCTCAATGGGTCCAGGGAGAACTGGGACTTAGAAGGAGATGGACTGATATGAGAGACTGTCAGCTCAGACCACCAAAGAACTACAGGATCAGACTTGGGTAACAAAGCCAGATCCAGAGAATGCTTCCTATATCATTCCAACGCCAATTTTTCTTTGTGTTTCAGTTTCTCCTTCCCTTTTTTTCTTTCTTTAACTTTCGCTCTCACTCTCTGTCTTTTTCCCTGCCCTTTTGTTTTTCTTTTTGTTTCTTGTCCTTGTTCACTGGGGAGGAGGCTGTGGAAAAAGTAGAAGGCAATGCAGACCCTGTTTGTGGAGGGGGAAGACACATGACAATGAGTTTCTGACATGAATGGCTGTCTCTTGCCCACTGAGGATACCCCCAACAGCCACAAAGGACATGGCTAACCCTGGTCCATACTGGCTACAGGTGCTACACCAGAGGGATCCAGGATAAAAGATGAGTGGTCTGAGGAACAAGCTATGGTCACAAATGACTCACCGACCTGCAGCTGAGGCAAATTGTTAGTCTACTTTGGTGGCAAAGGCTTTGTTTAACCTTTTTCTTTTTGTGGCTGGAAGAAGGCCTGGCCATGTAGTTTGTTCCATGGTCAAACTGAAAATGGTGCCTCTTTCCTGGGAAAATAAGCAGTACGAGTCACTTTTTTTCACACAAAAACATAGCAAAAAGCACTTTAAAACATTAAACACTTTGTCAGCCCTCAAAAGTAAAACAATTTCTCCACAGAAAAAAATGTTTTTCAATTACTTTAAACAACGTTTAAAACGGAAATGAAAAAAGCGTATTTCCATTTAAAAGTACAGTTAAGTCTCCTGACAGTCTGTTAAAGCACAGACTCAATGTGGCATTTTTATCTTGAAGTAGCACTGTGAGTGTTTTGCTGTGTACCTGCAGTAATTTTGAAATTTGTTTTTTCTATAGACAGTGTGACTGTTTTATTTGTTTATTGGTTGCTTTTTAATGGTCAATGAGATGCCACAGGAGATGTTTGAGGGAAACTGTTCAACCATTGATAACAATATGAACAGTATGTAATATGCTCCGTTGACTGGGGAACTTAAAGCTTTTGATACAACAGCTAACCCAAGTTTTAGGAAATGTGTCAAAGCTGTCAGCAACACCGAACTGAGATGAAAGATAATCAGCAAGTGAATAGCCAGCAGGCTAAAGAAAGTGAGGTTAGATGTTGCAGTAGTGAATGCACCCTGTGGACAAGTAAGCAACTAAATGGGAACAGAGGTTTGAACAGTCCATTATGTCAACAGAAATGCAAGCCAGTGTGAAACAGAATTTCAAGTTTAAGCTTTCATCTGGGTAACTTAAGTTAATGAAATATAAATCATTACAGCTTGACAACCTTTTCTTCAGGTAAAGTATTAACAGAAACCAGTTACCAAAGGTTGAGATTATGGAGATTCCTAAACAGGATGGTAGAAGGCTCTTAGCTTCTCAACAAGAATTGACTGAGTTTTTAATTTACAGGGCTGTGCCTTTATGAAAATTCTAGATAAGGATAATATTAGACAAACAGAGAAAATGAAGAAAGAAACAGAAACAAGTACTAAGTCAATTACAACAGACCTCTTGTTTGAAAAAAGTTGTAAGAATACTTATGTAGACATGTTTAATAATATCAATTACAAATGCCATGACATTAAAACCAGGAAGGACAAAAAATTGGTGCGTAATGTTTTGAATTACAAGTATAAGTGTATTTAACCAGTGCAACATAAGAGTTTAGATAATAAGGACTATGGCAACAATCTTCAGAGTGGTATCGACAATGGCTATAATGTGATTGAGAGGAAGACCCTTTAGGAAGAGAGGCTGTGAGGAGATCAGCGAGATTTCAACAATGGGTATGATGCAGTGGACAAACAATGAGTCAGCAAAAACAGCAAGGCTCGAGATGGGTCCCTTACAAAAAAAAAAAACAATTCTGCAACAAAGAGGTCAAGGGCAAAGATAGAACAACAAGTAAAGGTAATGTAAACATTTTGAAATGCGATAACTCCAAGTGAATAATTTTAGTAATTATGAAAAATAAAGCCGAAAACTAGGGGTCTTAAAACTTTGTTGATGAGCTCAGTCACAATAATTCTCAAAAATCATGAAAACCAGGTAGTGTTCCAAAGCAACAAGCCTTTATTCGTCACAGACAAGCAATCCTCAATAACAAAAAGCAAAAATATTTTACAGTGTTAAACAGATCAGCTTATATAGACTTAACACCTACATGTGGAAAATATATGAATTGATTACATTTTAAACCAGCCTATTCAAGGCATATATAAACAGTGCCAAAAAAGTGCATTTTAGAACACCAAGTACCCAACCCCACATACTACTACTGATTATGTCAAACTAAATCCTAGTTAAGAAAAACACTACCTATCCATTTGCAGCCCACATTCCCACATCAAGTATTAACAAAAACATTACATACATATAAAAATACTAAAATCGGTTTCAGCTAATGCAACAAAGCCTTCATCAGGTATGTGACAAGAACTAAAATCATATACATAGGCAGATAAGTAAAAAGATGT